>NC_081414.1:486948111-487000611 GCF_030272615.1 Cryptomeria japonica
TTATGTATTTTAAAAAAATTTATATCTTAAAATCATTTAGTTATTAATAATTTTAATATACAAATTCTTATTTCTTATGTTAAATTTATGTAAAAAAACCATAACCACTTTGAAAGTGAAAATTTGTATGTTAAAATTACTTTGATAATATTAAAAAAAATTATATATATCTTAGAATCACTGTATATATTAAAATAAATAAAAATTAAAAAACTAAAAAATTTAAACAAAGAAATTATTATTAGAATAAATTGTATATATAGTTCATTATTAATTTATTATATTATTATTAATAATTATAACTTTAAACAAATAAAAATATAATAAAAAATCTTTAAAAAATATTAAAACCGAACTTCGTTGATGAGAGTTTCATCGAAGCGGTAGTCAAATCCCTCTCAGATTGAAGAGATGACAAGTTGCACGACAGCAAGATAAAGAGAAGAATTAATGGGGCTATCCGAAGGCATAAGTAGGAAAGTACATAGTACCAGTTGTGTGGGAGAAGACAGGCCATAGTGTCACATTCAATAACTGCAAGTCGTCCAAAAGGAATTCAGCCAATTAAAATGATAGAAAAAGAAATGGCCAAGATTAATGCAATGGTCTTGCATTACCTCTAAACGATTTTCCACCATTGATTTGCAAAGTCAGTCGGTGCATCTCATATAAGAGACGCCTTCGACGTAATTAGTTATAAAATGTATTTATAAATGTAAATTTAAAAAGTATTAGAAAATAATTTCATAATTGTTTACCATCTTCTATTTCAATTGCATCCACTATTCCAGGTGTCTGGTTAAGATCAATATGAAATGGTAACCTATGTTGTCCACTATTTTATTGATCATCTAAAGATGCAATGACATTTACATTTAGCAAAATAACATAAATAAATTGCTAAGTGTAAGAGTACATGTAGTTAATGTAAATAACATTGAAATGTAATTACCTAGAATGATTTGTTGAAATGTTTGATTGGGGATAACATTGATAGTTGATGATGGTTGAGTTCCACAAATTGTACCTAGTAATTGTTTCATGAAGTGTAAAAAAGATGTTAGAAATAAATGCTTAGCAATATTACAATTAATAAATTAACACATTTAAAAGTTATAAAATTACCATTTGTAATTTTCATTTCATCTATTGTTGACTGGTTCAAATCAATAGAGAATGGCAATCAGCATCGTCAACTACTCTCTTGATTGTCAAGAACTACATTCACATATTTCTTACATATTAGATAAAAGGAAGAATTATTACGATGAAAAAACTAAAATAAATTATAGTAAATCTACTCACTATGTTGTTCTCTGATTGTAACCATTTCTTCTTGTATGGCTATGCCTGAACATCTCAAGACCCTTTTTTTCTTTTGTTTTCTACCACCTATAGAAGGGAATTGGAATTCATCATGCTCCACTACTCTTTCATTTAATTCTTGATGAATGTCATTGCATCTTCGATGAAGAGAATGGCATTTGTGCATTTTGCTAGGGCTAAACCATGGTGGTATTCGTCTCACGGGCATGTTCTCTGAGCTAGGGATCGATGTAGAATTTGAATAGGAAGCAAGAGACACATGAAACTCTTTTTTAATTTTATCAACACATTCAATAAAAATGAGTTTTTTATTTTGTCTAGTTGGCAGATTTTGGAGTACTGAATACAAGATCTAAAATCTTCAACACATGCTTGCATGTGTTTCCTCTTTTTGCTCACTGGCAATCACACACATGCAAATTTGGTCCAAATTTTCTTACAAGGTACCATTTTGTTTGATTTGTTTGGCTTCTTATCTTATATGTGTCAGGGAGGAGACCATATGGACAACAGTCTGCATCTACTATTGTTTTTTATCTCTCCAAATCAGTCATGTAATATCTTTCCTTTTTAAAGTTATTTAAAAACCCAGATAACTACAAATATATTTTATTCTTATAGAATGGTTCTACCTTGTGAAGAAGTGTATGTATTATCCAATCCATCCTCCTTGTGCATTTCTTAGAAAGATCACTTAAATGGTGACTCTTGATTTGGAAGTGATATGACTCTATAGATGCATTGGTTTCTTGATTTACATGAGAGAAGCCTCTAAATTTTTTTGCCCACATTACTATACAAACAAACATAATGATGTCTTAGCATACACAATATACAACTTAAATAATGTAAATGCATAAATACTATAAATAATTTTTTGATGATCTTACCGATACGCCTCTCATCATGACACCAAGTTTTTTGAAAATACTCAATAAATTTCTTCTCATCATTGAATTCCTCAATGAAATTTCTTATCAGGTTAGTAGTGATGTCTTTGTTGTCACTCATCACATGCATTATCTCACCTAGTCTATGGAACATATTTGTTCCAACATCCTTATTACTGACATACCTGGATTATAAATCATAATATCAAGCTATGATGTTCAAAAGTGTAATTTTTCATAAATTCTAATTAAACATTGACTTACCTAAACACATTCTTTAGCCATGCCCTACGAATATACCATAGACATAAAAGTACTCGGCAACCAAAGGATAATCTACATGTTACATTATAAAAGTTCATTAGTAGTACAAACTAAATATTAAGTAAATACAATATCATAAATATAAATGGAGGGTAATAAAACCTAATTGCTTCAATCTCAGCACTCGCATCATCTATCATGAATGTGTTGGCATGCCAATCTTCTTTACATTGTTTTCCTCTTTTATAAACTTCTTTTAACCATTCATGCATTGTTTTCCTCTTTTATAAACTTCTTTTAACCATTCATCTATATCCTCAACTTTATTTCTCGAGGATATGGCCCATACAATAGGTACGCCAACCTCTTATTCATCAAATACAAGGAAGCTATATAACTGGTACTGCATATTAATAAAATAAAGGAATTATTTTTTTAGATAAAATATACCAATAAACAAATAAAAATCTATAAATACATTTAATATTACTCTACTTACACCATATTTATTCTTTGAGAATATAGAATCCATCGCAATTACTAAGTTGTGTGAATGCTTCACCATCATTTCTTGCATCCATGGTGTTCTATAGTAGAAGAAATTATCTTTCTCCTTTGCATACCACAAGCTTACACTTTTTGCATCATCTTCATTTTTTTGTGATCGAAGGGAGTGTACTCTTTTCCATGCATTCAATACATCTTTCCTCAGCAAACATGTGTCCCTCTTATTCAACAACTCTGTCAAACCACTATCTAAGTAGTGTTGTTTGCATATTGTGTCGATCTCTATACCCATCAATAATAAGGATTCAATATATAATTTACATTCATTTGATAGTCTTGGTGCAACAGTGCTCCTTGGATCACCAGAAGAGTCATTCTTTCCATGACAACATTCACCATTGGCATCCTAGTGGGTAAAGTTATTATATGTAAGTATTGCAACATCTTGTCTGGCATACATAACCCTAACAATGAAGTGGGTTTGACAACCCCTTTTTTGAGTAAACTTTCGTATCCTTTGCACCTTTTTAGATTTATTTCTTTTATCCTCAGGCCCAAAAGAACAATGATACCTATTTATACATGTACAAAAATATATTTATTAATATATATTGTAAATGATAAGTATAAGATGTGACA
Source organism: Cryptomeria japonica (assembly GCF_030272615.1). Lineage (NCBI taxonomy): Eukaryota > Viridiplantae > Streptophyta > Pinopsida > Cupressales > Cupressaceae > Cryptomeria > Cryptomeria japonica. The sequence goes on from NC_081414.1 coordinate 486,951,738, forward strand.
TTCTTGATTATTATATTAAATATATGCAAACCTTGAATACATCTTGGTAGCATGATTAGTAGGATTTGTCAAGTTGGTCTCTTTATGAGCCTTGTGTATAAATTGTGTCTCTGCATTATCCAATAAACCTTCTCCTTTGACAAAGTGAGAGACTCTCTCAAGAGGAATAGCAGCACATAAATCCAGATCTTGGACATTCTCATTTCCAATAGGTGTCCATTCAAGGTCATCACTTGAAAAATTATTTCCTCCATTGGGAATGTCTTGTACATCTAGTTGGACGAGTGATTTCCATTTCCACTTCCTCCCCATTCTGAATAATATTAGATGGTTAGTAACCCTCTATCTTAAAAAATGTAAGAACAATAAAATGTCATTATCACATGGTTAAAGGGCTTGCTCAATATTCTATTGCTAGTGGATCATCTAATATATTTTGTTCCATGTTTGTTCTATGAAGATAAAAATCAATTTAGGAAATGATTTTGTACGAAAGTTAAACCATAATAAGTGTCAACTTTCTCCCACATTACCCTTCCTTCTTCTTGCTCAATTTAGCAAAGGACATCGATTGGGACCCACAGTATGTGTTTGGTTGTGTGGTAGAAGCAGAGACAAAGTTAGTTGTATTGTAGAAGGGCATGGAAGATTGACGAAATAAAGTATGGATTGATGATGAAGGAAGAGAAGTATGAATAAATGATGAAGGGATATAGGTATGTTCGGATAGAGGTATGAAGGGCTAGAGGTATCTATGCAAGAAGGTCCTATTCTTAAGCAAGAGTTTGTGATTAATGTACCAAAACTTTCGGCGCCTAACAAGTTGAGCTTGTGTGAGCTTCTTCTTTTTAATTGGATGTGCAAGGGTTTTCTTAGGATGCTTATACAACTTGGGCTTGTAATACATGAGACGAACAGAGTTTCAATGTGGTTTTGACTTGTTTGGGAATTTGGACTTGTTGAAAAAAAGTCCAAATTTTTGTCGACCATGACTAGGATAATGACTAGGACTTTGACTTTGACTTGGAAAAATTGCTTGTTTTGGACAAATGTTTTGCAAAGTGCTTGAGGGTGATGATGTGTTAGATCTACTCTTGGTAAACAAGTTTCAAGAAAAGAAAACACAATGGTCCAATGAGCTTGGACTCAAGGACAATCATGCTCATATACAACATTCCTAGGGCTAGCAAGGACAGTAGTCAATGGATCCCACTTGGTTTCCCAGCTATGCCTGTTGGGTCTCAAATCAACAGATTGGATAGGTTCTAAGAAAATGCCAACTCCTATGCTCAAACCCTCCAATTGACTTGGCCAACTTATAGAGTGAACCTATTTGGTTACTAACTCTCTCACTTTAAGCTCTGCAGGACCTAGGCAGGTATACCTACTCACTAGTTGTTCCTTCAACTAATGCTTTTTATAGCAGATTTAGTGTCTTGATCTGACTTCCTCCTATCTCAGAATGGCATAAGCTCCTAGGATGGAGATATAGAAGATGAGTTCAAGATTGTTGTTGTAGAATCTATTTGATCTTTGTGCTTGAAATATATATATACACTATTGCTAATTTATTCTAGAATTCCTACTCAGCTACTCCTATTACTTTTAATGTGAAAGTATGAATTGATGAGTTGTATTTTATAGATGACCAGTGCCTTTCTTTGTTGTTTGGGCTACAGAGTCTTTATATCTCTTTAGGACTTATTGTGTAAACTTATGAGACAGTTTTTAAACCCACCCCCTCTCGATGAGTCTGTCAGTTACTATTTCTTATGAGCTCTACTTCAATGTCTATATTGTAAACCGCCTGAATGAATTTAACTCTAACCTTAAGAGACCATCCAAGGAAGAAATACAAGGAACAATTACAATTCGCAAGTAAATCTTTTTGATCCAAATCTACAATATGAAACACGGAATTTAACTGGAAGAACACAAATAACCTTATCTTCTTTAGATAATATCATAAGCAACAGTCGCAGAAAAATGCAGTAATCCGCAACACATATGCAAAGGAAAAACAACTGATTGTATTATATATATTCGCCAAAATAGTATAGTGGCAAGCCTAAGGCTATAATCTACTCCTTTCTCTAAAAAAACCCTTCTCCATATTATAAAAGCTCCCTCCTTTATATGAGAGTATACATTATTGCCAAGCATTGTGACTTTTCAACATATAACCGTTAACTAACACTTTTGTTTCGAACATTGCTTCGACTAGGTATTTTCTCCCTTCATCGAAATGCTGCATTTGGTCACTATGGTTGTCTCCTCACCAATACCTATCTGATATCCATTGGGTTTTTATGTTGAAGAAACCTTGGGCTTCGGTGACATCCTTTATTTTTCCACCGAAATACCTCTTCCATCGAATCACTACGCCCCGTCGATGAATTGATCTATTGTCTCACTGAAGCCTTTCTTTATCCTCTCTTGTCATCTTCCACCAGTAAAGTTGTATTGACGAAACAACGCATATCAGAGACATGCCTTTTAGCCTCCTCGAAACCTATTTCCTCATCGATATCTTTTGTCGATGGGATTACTATCTTCGATGAGTCCTTTTTGAAGTTCATCCGCGTTTCCTTTCTTCGATGGCCCTTCTATATCAATGAGACATCGCTGGGTCTCATCGATAATGAGAGTATACATTATCACCAAGCGTTGTGGCTTTTCAACATATAACTGTTATCTAACACTTTTGTCTCGAACATTACTTCGACTAAGTATTTTCTCCCTTCATCGAAATGTTGCATTCGGTCATTATTGCTGCCTCCTCATCGATATATATCTGATGTCCATCGGGTTTCATGTCAAAGAAAACTTGGGCTTCAGTAACTTCCTTTATCCTTCCATCGAAACACTTTTTCTATCGACATCACTGCATTCTCTCAATGAATGGGTCTATTGTTTCATCAAGGCCATCTTTCTTTTGATTTGCTACCACTATCATCTTTCATCGATGAACTCATTAGTAATCTTCCTCGATAAAGTTGCATCGGTAGAACCACATATATCGATAACATGCCTTTTAGCCTCCTCAAAACTCATATTCTTATCGATATCTTTTATCGATGTAGCTTCCTTCTGTTTGATCGATATCATTCTTTCAATAAGAACGCTTCTTTTGGTAAGTTTCCTTCATTTTGCACCGATGGTATTATTTCCCCAGAAGCCTTTTCCCGTCGATGAAAACCGTCTCTACTTTCTTCAATATCCTCTTTCGGTGGAATCATTTCTTTTGATGAGTCCTTTTTAGAGTTAATCAGTGTTCCCTTTCCTTCGATACCCTTTTTATATCGATGAGACATCACTGGGTCTCATCGATACTATTTGAATTTTGGATATTTCGATAGAATGCTATTAGACTTGTTCAATAACTTATGGGTTATTACGGTATCAATGAAAATGATGATTTCTTCCAAAGATAGATGGCTTCTATGATTTAATTTCTCAACTTAAGATATTTTACTTAATTCAGATTTGATGCTCAATAGTGGCTCTGACTAGGGATGGGGGTATGCTACGGATACCTTCAAGAATCTAGACTCTTTGGTTTATATAAGGGAAAAGAAATTTGAAGAAAATGTGGCTTTTTTACAATGGCGGTGAGACCTAAACTATTGTACATGAGGATGGCTCCCCCTTTTCCCTTTAGGAAAAGAATTTTTTTAAGAATTGTTCATGCACTAGCAGTTCTTGGACTTCTCCTGTAACATTTTGGAGAAAATAGGAATCCTCTTCTGCTCTATCCATAATCTTATAGGGTCCAAGCTATAAAGCTTCAAACTTACCATGTTTACCTTTATCTTGACTCCTGGCATTCCACATCAAAACCAAATCACCAATTTGAAATTTCCTATCTGTTGTTCGTTTGTCATACAACCTTTTCATCTGATTCTCAATTTTAATGTTTTGTTCCTGAGCTTATGCCTTGACTTCATCGAGCTCTATCAACTGCATCAGCCTTTCTTGTAAAGGGTCATCAATCTCTATCCCTCCTTGTGTTATGAATTTATATACCGGTAAGAGGTTATCCAAAGGGAGTCTAGCCCTTTTACCATAGACCAGTTCATATGGAGATTTCTCTGTAGATTTTTTTACTGCCACTCTATCTGCCCATAATGCTAAATTCAATTTTGAATCCCATGCCTTCTTATTTTGTCCTAACATCTTTTTGATGATTTTTAGGATGTTTTTGTTACTTGACTCGGCCTGCCCATTAACTTGAGGGTGATATGGGGATGAATGAGATATTATAATGCCATAATCCCTGGATAAAGCATTGTATTCTTCAGACCTAAAGGTCATGCCATTATCACAGATGATCCTTGTAGGAACACCGAATCTAGTGATGATATTTTCGAGTATGAACCTTATCACCACCTTACTGGTAGCCTATTTAGTAGGTATTGCTTCCACCCATTTGGTAAAGTAATCTGTGGCAACCAAGATCCATCTATGTCCCCCACTCGATTTCTCTGATATTTCTCCTATAAAATCTATTCCCCAATGTTGAAATGGTTCTTCAACTTGCATTGGTCTTAGTGGGAGTGATCCTTGATATTTCATTTTGCCCAAAAATTTCTGACAGGCCTCACACTTCCTAACATAAGCATAGGAATCATTGAAGACTCATGGCCAAAAATAGCCAGCTCTCAATATCTTGTGTGCAGTAGTTTTGGCTGAGAAATGACCACCACAAACCCCTTCATGCATCTCTTGTAGGATTTTCTTTGCTTGATGTTCATCTAGGCATAACAATAATATCCCACCCCTATTCTTCCAATACAAGTCTCCATTGATGATCACATATCTTGTGGATTTTAATTTCAGTGTTCTCTTTTGATTATCAGTCATATCATCTGGATATTTTATGTGTTTGAGATAGTACATGATGTCTGTATACCAGGCTGTATTTTCAATACTAAAGCTGGCTTCATCCATGCCAACCTCATTTATTTCAAATTCTTCAACCTCTGCTCTTGCCATAAGTTTAGCTAGTCCCTGGCATTTGATAACTTGGGAAATTTTGAGTTCAATATTGAATTCTTGAATCTAATTGATCCATTTGCACCTTTTCCCTATGACCTCAGTTTGCCTGAATATGCCTTTTACCGCTGCATTGGGAACATGTGCTATGTCTGCACCTACCAAATATGGTCTGAATTATTTTACTGCCTTTACCAGGGCATAAGCTTTCTTTTCATTTAGGTCGTATTTAATTTTGGATGAATTCAATGACTTACTGAAATATGCAATAGGCTGTTTATAATTATCCTGGTTCTTTTGTAGCAAGATTGTCGCTATTGTATGGCATGATGCAAATTAAAAAACCAAGAAGGGTTTATCAAAATCTGGGGATATCAATACTGGTGCCTCAGATATTGCCCTCTTTGTGTTTATAAATGCATCTAGTGCCTCTACATCCCAGTCAATTCTAGCTTCCTTTTTCAACATCCTCACTATAGGTTCTATGATATCTGCAAAATTAAGGATGAACCTCCTGACAAAATTTATTTTTCCCAAAAATGATTGAATAGCTTTGACAGTCTTTGGGATAGGGACTTCATTTATTGCAGCTACTCTTTTGGGGTCAATTTTCACCCCTTCCTTGGATACTATGTGTCCCAGGAGCTTCCCTTCTTTAACTGTGAAGTGACATTTCTTCGGATTGAGAGAAATTCCATATTCCAGGGCTTTCTTGAATATCTTCTCAAGGTGACTGCAATGGTCTTCAGCCCTTTTTGAATAGGATGTTAAATCATCTTGATACACTACCATTATTACATCAATCAGTTCTGCAAATGCTACATCCATTGCCATCTGAAATGTTGCTCCTGCATTTGTTAATCCAAATGGCATTCTTGCATACACATATGTGCCCCATGGTGTTGTGAAAGTTATCTTATATTGTTTAGCTTCTTTAAATTTCACTTTATTATACCCCGAGAATCCATCCATCATGGGCAATAAATCACATCCAGTTACTTTCTGTAGCATATTATCCATGTTTGGCAAAGGATAATTATCTTCTAATGATGATATGTTCAGATTTCTGAAGTCCACACATAGTCTTATGTCCCCATTTTTCTTTCTGACAGGTACCAGGTTTGAAACCCAGATAGAATATCTACAAGGTTTGATTATCCCTCCATCTTTCATCTTTATTATTTCCTCTTTCATTTTAGGTAGTAAAGTCGGATTTATAGGTCTTTGTTTTTGTCTAAATGGTTTAGCATAAGGTTTGAGAGGTATCTCATGTTGGAAAGATCTTCATTGTATGCTTTGAGGTCATCATAAGACCATGCAAATACATGCTTATATTTTCTGAGTAACCTTACTAACTGTTGCTTCATTTCGGGGGTCAATTTATTACCAATAAAAAAAAGCCTTGGTGATTATTTGCTTCCCAAATCAATCTGCTCAACATCAGTCTCTTTGACTGAGGCTCCTTTGATCTCGACTTTGTCTTGCATGTTGAAAGCTCTTTCTAATGTGACTAATCCTCTAAGTATCTTATTAGATTTTAACTGTATGATATCTTGTCCTAACAAAGTCTCCTTCCCATTTTTCATCTCTACAAAGTTATTAAAATTGATAGCTTGTGCTTGGTAGTGATCCACACAATGCAAAAACTTTAACAAATCGTTGTCATCATGAAAAACTTGCCAGTTGTACAAATTATCCGGAACAGAAGGTCTGACTTTTATTTCCATTTTTGAGACTCCATTCAGTGTTATATCATTTTCCTTCAAAGCAACATTGGCCAAGAAGTCAGCCATGATGTTCTTTGATCTATCAATCCATTTTATTTGGAAAGCATCAAATAGTTCTATGGTATCCCATACAACATCCCTGTATTGTTTCAACCTGAGATGTTTGGAGGCATATTTTTGTTTGATTTGAGATATTACTAGTTCTGAGTCTCCATAGACACTGAGCAATTTGATTCCATGCTTGGTAGCCACATTTAGTCCAATGAGTAAAGCTTCGTATTTTGCAATATTATTTGTACACTCAAACGTCAATTTAAAAGAATATTTGAACGTCTCTCCATCTGGTGAAATAAATATGATCCCAACCCCACTTCCTTCCTTGCTGCATGATCCATCAAAGTACATCTTCCATACTTGATCTTTACTCTCCTTGACTGTAGACTCTATTGGGGTCAATCCTCTCAATTTTCTTTTCGTTAACTCTACTTTGAAGTTGTCCATATTTGACCAGATGAAACATACCGAATCAACAGGTTCCGCCTCCTCGATGATGTATTAAGAGTGATGTTCTCTCTCAATCCTTACCTCTTGTCCATTTACTGGTATAGTAGCATATGATAAGTCTAGTTGGACATGGCCTCCTATCAAATTCGACCATTGTCTTGACAATAACATACCATAGTTAGGAGGGACATCAACCACAGTGATGTCCATTTTATAAGATGCTTTTGGACATGCTGCTGATTTGAATTCAACATCCTTCATGACACCAATTACTGGGACGGAACGGTTATCCATGGTGTAGCATTTACCAAAATTTGTGTCCACTGACATTCCAAGTTCCTTCATGACTCCTACTGGCATTACATTTATAGCAGCTCCTGAGTCAATCATTCAATTTTTTATCATCTTGTTATTGATCATCAGGGTTACATAAAATGGGTCTACTTGAGAGGGATTTTTTGTTATTGTTGACCCCAAATATATGGTTGGAATAGGGTTATCATTATTTTGGCTATTTTGTTTATGCTCTTTGGTCTCTGCCTTAGATACACCATTGATCACCTTCAAGGTTTTTTCTCGATACTCCAGGAACTTCATCATCTCAAGTAGTGGGACAGAGACCTTCATCTATGTCAAGGTGTTGGCAATATCAAATGATGTTGTAGTAGGTAGTACTGAAGTGTCCATCGTCCCATCCTTATCACCCTTTTGCATCCTAGAAACTTGCAACTCCTTCTCCTTAAGTAACTTTGTATTTTCTCCCTGGGTTCTACTCAGCTTAGTTATTGGTTTAGATGTTTTATTAATCTCCTTTATGAACATGCTTGATGGTTTGCCTTATTCAGGGTTTATAGTTTTGTTTCTTAGCATATAAGTCCTTTTGGCTTGTTCAACAACAACTGTAGTAATCCTCTCTCATTCTTCTTTAGTAGGGATCCTCAGCCTGACTTCATCTTCCTCATCTGAGAATACTTGTTGCATACAGCACTGCTGATTAATCCGCCTAGAATTTACATCATTTCCTTCACTCCCCTTAGATGAGTCATAGTCCTTAAAGGATAGTAAGTTTATCACATGATCATCTGCATATTCTTCACATTCTTCCTCTCTTCCCTGCAACTTCATTGCCACCGCACACTAGTAAGGAGAATGAGGCATATCACACGCTAAGCACCACATATCTTCATCAACCACCTAGTTCACCACTTTTCTCAAAGGATCTGGTATTTGGTTACCTTCTTTCAGGTTCTTGTCCACTGGTTTTCCATCTTTCCATGTAGTATTATAACTTGGCATATCATGCAATCTGGGCCTATCATGGTGATAAAACTGTTGTTTCTCTGTTTTATTCACTCTGACAGACAAATCCTTGAGAACATTCAACACCTTGTCTAGCTTGTCATCGTCCTTTATTTGTTTAGGGGCCTTTGGATTGAACAACCTTGCATCCTCCCTTCTTCCTATAGTTCCAGCTACTTTTCTATTATTCTCTATAGTTATGGTCGCTTTCATGACTCCTTGAAGGGTTGTAGGATTCTTTGTCCTGAGCTCATAGTTTGTTTTACTATCAAAAGCATTCATGTAGTACAAAATGCTAACTTCAGGAACCAGTTTTATTCTATTAGGGATTTTATTCATAACTCTATTAAATCTCTTATTGAAATTGGCCACTGCTTCATTTGTATCCTTCTTGATGCTTATGATCTCATTTAAGGCAAACTCTGGGCTATTGTGGTCTCCGTATTGTTCATGAAAAAATCTTTTGAATTCTGTAAGGCTGTTTACTGAAAAATCTAGCAGTGCTCTGAACCAATCTCGGGCATCCTCTGTCAATGACTGCATGAACAACTTCATCTTGACATCCTCATATGGGAGACAAAAATCCTCCATAACTATGTCAAAAGCTTTGCAATGTGCTTCCCCTGAGATGGCATTACTCCGAGTGAACTTTGGTATTGCAGTCCTAATTTCATTAGGGATAGGATGAGGATACACCATCATCCCTGAAAATTTGAACTGCCTGATGGGTTCTATATTCATCAGAGCATATTCACCTTGGAAAAAGTTTCCATAGTTTGGTCTCACATTGTTATTACCAGGAGGAAATTGGTTTGGTGGTTGAAAGTGGTTTTGATATGTAAAGGCATTGAACCGGTTATGTTGATACTCAGGAGGTAAATTGGGGTATGGGAAGTTGTTGGGGTGGTTGTGTTGGTGCTTAGTAGGCATATTATTATATGGGAAGTCATTCGGCCTAACATCATATAAAGGGTTTTCAGATACTCTGTAGGTGTTGATTTTTGCACCAGTCTTATCTGTGTTGCTTCTTCCTCTATTTGGTCCTTGGGCCGCACATTCACTTCTCTCTCTATATCTCTCCAAGTCATGATTAATATCATCTTCATTGATATTTATACCCAATTTAGCACATAATTCTACACACTCATGTACTCTTCCATCATCTCTCATCTCAATGGCTGCTTCAATTATTTGTTTCATCAAGTCTTCCATACGGTCTTATGCATCCACCTTGCTCGAGCCTGAGGAGCTCGAAGCCCCTGCCCTTGAATTTGGATGGTGATTCTCAAAGCTAGGAGGGTATTTCCCTTTCTGCGCTCTATCCACAGCTGCCAAATCCTCATCCCTGGGGTATGTGGGAACTGTATAATCCTGTTTACTAAAGGTTGGATGTGAATGGTTTTTAGAATAGTGCTGATTATACTTCCCATTCATAACGTCATTTTTAGGTTCCATCAGACTATCTATTGATTTCTCCTTTGGATTTCTTTTACTTCTCTTTTGATCAAAGTTTAATTGGACTATGGGGTGGCCTTGTGTTATTGACCTCCTTCTGTACATAAAATTTCTTATTTCAGAGTCACCACCTTTCTTCTCAAAAGGAATTTGTATTTTGTATATGAGTTCCTTCCCACAACAGAGTACCTTTTAAATGAATCTCCCCAACAGAGTAGCCAATCTGTTGGGTCTCAAATCAACAGATTGGATAGGTTCTAAGGAAATGCCAACTCCTATGCTCAAACCTTCCAATTGACTTGGCCAACTTATAGAGTGAACCTATTTGGTTACTAACTCTCACTTTAGGCTTTGCAGGACCTAGGCGGGTATACCTACTCACTAGTTGTTCCTTCAACTAATGCTTTTTATAGCAGATTTAGTGTCTTGATTTGACTTCCTCCTATCTCAGAATGGCATAAGCTCCTAGGATGGAGATATAGTAGATGAGTTCAAGATTGTTGTTGTAGAAGCTATTTGATCTTTGTGCTTGAAATATATATATATACACTATTGCTAATTTATTCTAGAATTCCTACTCAGCTACTCCTATTACTTTTAATGAGAAGTATGAATTGATGAGTTGTATTTTATAGATGACCAGTGCCTTTCTTTGTTGTTTGGGCTACAAAGTCTTTATATCTCTTTAGGACTTATTGTGTAAACTTATGAGACAGTTTTTAAACCCACTCCCTCTCGATGAGTCTATCAGTTACTGTTTCTTATGAGCTCTACTTCAATGTCTATATTGTAAACCGCCTAAATGAATTTAACTCTAACCTTAAGAGACCATCCAAGGAAGAAATACAAGGAACAATTACAATTTGCAAGTAAATCTTTTTGATCCAAATCTACAATATGAAACACATAATTTTACTGGAAGAACACAAATAACCTTATCTCCTTTAGATAATATCATAAGCAACTGCCTACAAAAAAATGCAGCAATCCACAACACATATGCAAAGGAAAAACAACTGATTATATTATACATATTCGCCAAAATAGTACAGTGGCAAGCCTGAGGCTATAATCTACTCCTTTCTCTAAAAAAATCCTTCTCCATATTACAAAAGCTCCCTCCTTTATATGAGAGTATACATTATCACCAAGCGTTGTGGCTTTTCAACATATAACCGTTAACTAACACTTTTGTTTTGAATATTACTTCGACTAGGTATTTTCTCCCTTCATCGAAATGTTGCATTCGGTCACTATGGTTGTCTCCTCACCAATACCTATCTCATATCCATTAGGTTTTTATGTCAAAGAAACCTTAGGCTTTGGTGACCTCCTTTATTTTTCCACCGAAATACCTCCTCCATTGATATCACTACTGTATATGGTGAAAATGGATAACAATAATAATGATATTGAAAGGCTAAATGAATTCAACCACAAAACCCTAGCCTAACAACAACAAAGATCTGCCATAACATATGAAGATTACCTAAGACAATGCAAATCAAATGAAATCACAAAGATTATACCATCACATGTCCAATAGGGTTTTGATCTCCATTCTTCCTATCTCCATTGATCTTGCTTGATATATTTGCTCTCAGATTTTATGTGCACAAGAGCTCAACAAAGAACGGAATGTGGTTGCAAGTAGGATCGCCTATGTTCAAAAGTGTAGTGTAGTCAAGTAGTCAATGGGGGGGTTTGATAATGAAGGAAGCATCTCCTTATATAGAAGACACTATATGAAATGGAGGGATAAGATTGAGAGGTGTAAAAGGAGGTTGACTATGATTAGAGGGTAGGTAAAAGAAATAATAAAATAATGAAATGGGTAGGTAGTGTATGAATTAAGAGATGAATGACATTTGTCATGGGTAGAAAGGTTAATGAATTAATTAATTAAATAAAGATTTATTTAATTAATAGAAGGAGTGAGATTAATTAAATAAATAAGATATTTATTTAATTTAGGAAAAGGATAATTTAAATAAATAAATGTATTTATTTAAATGAGAAATAAGGCTAGAAGAGGATAAATGAATTAATTAAATAAATAAATATTTATTTAATTAATAGAAGAATTAAGCTTAGATAATTAAATAAATAATTATTAGACTGGGCAATTTTGGGTGTCTACATTTTGCCCCTCTTTGAGACAATGCGGCTTGTCGCGTTGTTTCGAAGAAGATAAGATGAACTGATACAAAGCTGCCCCAAGATGAGAATGATATGCCCCCTCGAGAGATTGGATGAAAATGTGTGAAAAGACCACAGACAATCTCTCGATAAGAAAGAAAGGCTAGAATGGACTGACCAGATAAAGTGACAAAGTCACGGGATAACGAAGATTGACACAGGAGACTAGGGCTAGGGTAGTCTATAAGATAGACCACGAGGGGAAAACATCCTCATTGTCATCCACACATCCAAGAGATCAGAGTGCAGAGCGAGATAGAGCAGCAGTAGTCAGCGGCAATGGCAATGGTTCACAGATTCGATCGCGTTCGCCGATATCAGAGGCCAGCAGATGCAGGAGAGCCGGTGAGTACCACAAAACCTCCTTGTACTTTGTTGTATTTATTGTTGTCATTAATGCATGCTAGATAGGGTAATAAATGCACTTAGAATAGGGTCCAAAAAATGTCAAAAACGTGTAGGCGCGTCTGCGTTGGTGTCAGGCGCGTTTATGTGGTCTAAAAGAGTGTTTATGTCATGAAAGCATGTTTGTGTCCAAAAATGTGATTTTTTGTCTTCTAGGTCAAATCGGCAGTTCTGTGATGAACATATGTTGTCGATTGGATAAGCTGCTGAGAGGATACACTCAAGCAGGTCTTCTAGGGAAGACTAGGATAACAAATAGGGCTAGGATTGACAATTCTATGATAGAACATGCGTTGCCAATTAGGAAACTACTCAAGAGGATTCACTCAAGCATAGGCCCTAGGATAAGATAGATCAAGGCACTTTGTGATGAATAGTGAGTACCAAGATATAGTACTTTGTGATGAATAGGGAGTACTAAAATATGAGCAGCACTTTGTGATGAACAGTGAGTGCAAATGTGAGTAGCACTTTGTGATGAACAGGGAGTGCCAAATACATAGTACTTTGTGATGAACTGGGAGTACCACTAGGATAGAAGCAACACTTTGTGATAAATAGTGAGTGTCACTAGGACTGAGATGATTGATTTGTGTGATTGCAGGAGTATTTGCCTATGCTGGAGTCACGGGAGAGATTCCCATCGACTCAAAGGTTGTGACCTGAGTTGACAACCAAGGACCGAGCTGTGATTGAGGTTATGGGTTTACGATACATTCTGTATGTGCTTGAGTTTCGGGCGAACATGGGATTACTGATTGCACTGGTGGAGAGGTGGCACTCTGCGACTTGCAATTTTCATTTGCCGATGGGGGAGATGACAGTCACCCTGGAGGATGTATACAGGATTATGCGGATACCAATCGATGGGGAGTTGATTCCGTATGATCGAGATGGAGATAGGGAGGCCCTGAGATGAGTGTTTCAGGATCCGGGGCTGGAGATGAGGGTAGAACATGTGGCTTGGGACACCATGATAGCTACAGGATTAGCACTGCCAGCAGTGCTAGGGGGAGTTATCAGTGGGTTCCTTTGTTCGGATAGGGCGACACAAGGGGTGGCTACAGAGGACATAGGGGCCAGGAGAGATGATCTTGGGGCGGGTCCTTCTAGGGCTCAAACTCCATCGAGGCCAGCCGACTCTGAGGGAGGGAATTCATCATAGCCATACAGGGCTCCCTATGTATCAATTTTGTACCATTTTGTATGATGATGTAGACACCTTCGGGTGATTGTAGCCATATGATTTTGACATCATTGTATCATGACACTTATGATTATATATATGAGATGATTCATCTTTGCGGCAGCTATATGCATGCGTACCTATGTGATGTATGTTTCTATGTGATGCTTATGATATGGATGCAAATATGTATATGATGCAATGCAATATATTTTTCTTTTATGTTTTATATGTGTATGCATGATGCAAATGTGAATGTATGTAATGCAGATGAATATGATAATGCAAATGTAAATTGTGCTAACAGGTGTTGTGTGTAGGATGTGATGCAGTTGTGATATCTATATGTATGTATGAAATGCTTATATGTGGTAATGCAGGTGCAACTACATGAAATGCAAATGTTTTTGGTGTGTCATTATACTCAGTCATGTGATAGCAGGCTATGCGAACTCGAGAAGGATGATGGAAGTCAATCAAGAAAGGGGGATGAAAGATAGAAGATATGAAAGTGAAAGAGCTTCTTGTGCTTTATCATCATTGAGCTTTATTATGGAAAAATAGGTTATGACAATCAAGGCATATGTTCGACCCAGAAAGTCATTGTACCCGTTTGCATGGAGATAAGACAGTTGCAAACAAGGAATACCCCAGTTCACACTAGACTCTCAGTGTCCTCATATCCTTCGACAAGTTATAGCATTACTAAGAGACAATCCATAGACAGCAAATACAAATTGGTGACGATACCCCATCCTCGCCTTTCTAGCCAAAGACATCCTGGAGATAGAATCTCTAGTCAGAGACATCCTAAAAAAGCTAAAAGACATGTCACCAAAAGATAAAATCAAAAGAAAACCAAGACTTGACACCAACATCCATTGTAGTCCTCAAGTTTAGTGTCTCTTGTCACTTGTATAAGTCTTATTTGATTGTGGTCACAATATTTACTTTCACAGAAAGGATAGATAGTACTGAACCATATGTTGTCTGAGTCTGTTGAAACATTTGATTTGTTGAAGCCCATTGTTGCTACTATGTCTCATCTGAAACTGACTGAATCCATGAAACTGATACTTTATTGAGGAGAAGATGAAACTTTATTGCGTATCTGTGATGCAAATGTTGCTTTATTGCGGATTGTGCGCGGATAGAAGCTGGAAGAAACTGTACTCCTCGAAACATGTGATGTTCTCAGTTCCACACGCATCACTAGATGTAGGATTTGCCTTAGCCACAAATAGGATCTGATTTATTATGGATGGAAAGGGAGGTGAAAAGGGAGGTTTATTATGAATGGCTAACCAATCTTGGGTAGATCAATAACAAGCCATGATGAGAATGGGTAAGTTTATTATGAACGAATAGGTTGTGAGTGTGTGCAAAGTGAAACGATGAAAGTGAATTCTGAAGGAGGGAGGAGCAATGTCTCTACACATGGCGCTGGTGACCCAGTTTTCACCATGGTACTTGCCCAGGGCGCCACCAAAGTGGTTTTCACCATTGGACGAAATTATTTCTCTTTACTTTTTTCGATTTTTCAATGTTTTTTTGTGTCACAAGGCGCCTGTTTGCCAGGTTTTCACCAAGTAACGATTTTTTTTGTTTTATAATTTTTTTTATTTTTTTTTTGAATTTTTTTTTTTTTTTTGTATTTTTGAAATTTTTTATTTTTTTGTATTTTTGAAATTTTTTTTTTTTTTTGTATTTTTTGAATTAGGATATTCCAAAAGCTATGTGTAGAACCTACGAAGGTGCATGCTATTGATAGGATCCTCCAAAGGTTCACCTTCTGTAGTTGAGAGCTGATATGCCCTAGATCCATATGCTGCTGTAATGATGTAAGGACCAAGCCAATTTGGTTCGAACTTGCCCTTCTTCTCTCTGTCTTGCTGATTTTTGGGGTTTTCTCTGAGAACCAAATCACCTACCTCAAATGTGTGAGGCTTTACCTTGTGATTGTAGCTGCATTGTTCCTTGACTGAATGATGTGTAGTTCGAGTGACTATCTTCCTTGATAAAGGAATTGAGATAGAATTACTAGTGTGTGGACTACACAGGCTCGTATGCATGTCACCTAAAGAAGTTTGGGCATCCCTAATAACAAAGTTCTTCGAGGAAGCTCCATTAAAGGTCCATGATGTATCACCAAAAGGGGATGGATGTGCGGAACAAGTGGATGAGTGATGACGGCTTATGATTGTGAAAAGAAGTGAAAGTAGGATAATATGATGGAGACTTAGGATCAACAAGTATTCTTTTTGACTTGAAATTTTAGAACTTTTGCCCCCAGTTATTTTGATATTAGAGGAGATCAACTCTTGTTCTTTTTCTTTCGTAGGATTTTTATCCTTGACTTTGATTTTTGCAAAGTCCAATAGCTTTTGATTTTGATTTGAACTAAAGGACTTTTCTTTATTTTTGACTTTTAGATTTTTCTTTTCGTAGCTTGATTTTTGATCCCCAGTGAGTAAGGGATTTTGTAATTCTTGTTGATCCAAGACTGGAAGTGGAGTGGAAATGGTTTGAGTGGATGATATGGTAAAGCTATGTGAGTTCTCAAGAGGGTTGGTGATACACTCAATAGATTCTTCGTTGGAACCACTCTTATGACTATTGATATCAAGAGATGCTTGCACCACTAGAGGAGTTTTGCATTCAGACTTAGTAGCCACAACACTAGGTGGTTCATACCCAATTCCTTGCAAATTATTTATAGATTGTTCTTGTTGACTGAATACCTTAGGAGATAGTGGGAGTTGATCAACATGAAAGATATACTCACCACATCCCGGGTCTTTAATCTTGAATTTTTCTTTGAGCTCTGCTTGTTTGGATGTAGAAGCTTTCAAGGATTCTAGATCCACATATGTTGATGAAGGAATAGCTTCTCGATTGACTGGGATTGTTATTTCTGACCGAGGTTGCAGATTGTTGCAATATATGAATGGATTTGGATCCGCTTTGACGATCACTTCAACTCCATTGTAAGGAAACTTGATACATCGATGATATGTAGATGGGATTGCGCTCATCTCATGAATCCATGGATGTCCTAGCAATATGTTGTATGTGAGATCTAGATCAAGGACTTGACAAACCACATCTTTTGTAACTAGCCCAACTCTGAGAGGTAAGGTGATTGTGCCCTTGGATGAACGCTCTTCATCATCATATGCTTTGATGGTAATTTTGTTTGTAGGATTCACAGCTTTTTTAGAATATCCCAATTGTTTAATAGTGCTCAATGTACAAATGTTTAGACCTGCTCCTCCATCTATCAGGACTCATTTTATTTGATGTTTGTGTATGAATGCTTCAATATGTAAAGGTGCATTATGTGGTTGACTTACAGAGGCGCCATTGGCTTCTGTGAAAGTAAGGGAGTGTGGAACAGAAAGGTATCCCACCATGGCTTGAAACTGGTCCACATTCAAATCAGTGGGGACAACAGTGTCTCTCAAGATTTTATCAAGAATGGCTTTATGTGCGGGGGATATACGTAAGAGCTCATGGATGGAAATAAGTGTGGGCGTCTTCCCCAACTATTCTACAAGGTCATACTCAGGCTTGGTTGATGAGGAAGCAATGTTTTTAGCTGGAGCACCTTGCAAAGTGAATTTACCTAGATGAGTTGTAACATTACATTCAGAGGTAGGTTTGGAAGAAGATTTGATGCCTTTTAGAACAATCTTGGGTCTTTGGGTAGAAGTTTCAGGTGTTTTGTCCTTGATGATAACGGTAGAGACATAATTGTCCATCGAAATGTGATTGATAGTTGAATTATAGTTATAGGATGCTCTGGTATAGTTGGTTTGGTCATCTATGGCTTTAGACTTTCTCTTGTCGTGCTTTGGGAATGGTTCCTTAAACATTTCATGTTCTTGATCGAATGAATGTCCTTCAATCTCAATGTCACCTCTATCAATGAGATCTTGTATGATGTTCTTCAGTTGATGACAGTTTCCTATTTTATGACCCTTGCTCTTATGAAATTCACAATATTCATCATCATTCCACCAATTTGGTTTGACCTTTGGTTCATATGGAGGAAAATCTGGAATTGTGATTACTTTGTTTGCCACTAGGTTTTTGAAAACTGACTCAAGTGGTTCTCCCAATGGAGTGTACTTCCTTCGTGATTTAGAATTTGTTTGAGTATTCACCTGATTTGATCTGGAAAAAATGAATTTGGGTCGCAATGTATTGGCATCAACAACACCATCATTGACTGTGTTCTTGTTTTTATTCCAAAATTTTGGCTTGTCTTTTCCTTTAAAGTCATCTTTGTTTTCCTTGAATATCTTAATGACTCCTTTTTCAATTAGGACCTTCTCTATTGCTAAGCCTTTTTCAATGACGTCCTTGAAGGTGGACAAACAAGATTTCCTTAAGTCATAACCAATCTCTTTGTTAACATTTTGGGTGAACATTTCTACCATTTGTTTTTGTGGAATTTCACAAGAGCTTCTGCTGGCTAGATTTCTCCATCTTTGTAAAAATGATGAAAAAGATTCTCCATCCCTTTGCTTGGTGTTGCACAAAGTAGTGACTGATATGTCTGTCTCTATATTGTAGGAGAAATGTTGAATAAATGCCTCTACTAAGTCACCCCATGACTTAATTCCAGGTGGAAGTTGGGAGAACCATTCCATAGCTTGATCGCCTAGGCTCTGTGGGAATAATCTCATCAAATATGTCTCTTCTGCTGCTATCTCAATGCAAGCTGTGAAAAACTGTCTTATGTGTGCCTTAGGATCCCCTTTTCCTCTGTACTTATCTAATTTAGGTGTCACAAAGTATGTAGGAAAAGGAGGCATTGGAATGCTCTTCTCAAATGGATAAGGACACATGTCTCTCATTGTGTATGTTGGCTTCGGTGTATTTATGTCCTCCATTTTCTTTTGTAAGTCCCTAATTTGTTGCTCCAAATTGCTCTTAGGTGGAGATCGACTTCTTGGACCATACCCCATGCTTGAGGCACCAATTGGAGGAGAAGCATGTTGCATATATGGATGATATTGATCATACACATGTTCATATGGAGGAGGTCTATAGTGATGCTGCATATACGGACCACTTGGTATAGATTCATGTTGAGGAGCGAAATATCTATTTTGTCCATGTATACCATACTCTACAGGCATGTCATGTTCTAATGTGTTGCCCCCAAATTTGACACGGGGTTTCCTTGTGTCTAAATTTTGAGCATGCCTTTGAATATCCAATTGCTTTGGTGGTTGATCCTTAGCATTGATATGTGATTGAGCATATTTCTGTGCATAAGACTTCCATAATGGTCTGCGAAGGTGAGTATCATATGCTTGACCATGTGTATGTGGGACCTCTGGTTTTTGAAACAAAGATGATGGTGATTTAGGCACAAGATGTGGTCTTCTATTGCCTCCACTATTAGGCCTCCTTTGATCCATGTTGGAGTGAGGTTGTTGCAAAGGTCGATTTTCCATTATTTGAGACATGTCAAAATCATGAGGTATCTTGGCTCCACTTTGTGCCATCATTTGTAAGAAGTATTGTCTATCCCTCCTCATTATTTCCTCAACCAATTGATTGAAACGGGGATCCATAATGGATTCTTCCACATCTGCTGAATGTACTGAAAATTTATCCATATCATCATTGTGTGTATCATTGTTGTTTGTAGTGTCCATGTTCTCAACATTTGGAATGTTTCTATTGGCATCCATGTCAGGTAATGTAGTATGATCAGAATTGAAAAAGATATCATTGTCATACTCATAAGAACTCATGTTTGCGGACTCTTGAGCCTCTTTAGTTTCTCTCCTAGATTTTTGAAGACGGGTTTCAACCATGAACTAGGTATTGACCGAGATGTGTGAGACTAGATGAAAATGGAAAAAGTATGGAAGACCAAGGGTTGGATGGAATGCAAATGAATCTGAAGTTTACTTGCAATGTCCAAAGTGTAAGACCAAGTATGTATGTAGTAGAGTAGGTGTGACTTCCAAAGAGAGGATAGTTTCTCTTGATGAGGTAAGTTGACCTTGACTCTAAGTAAAACCAAATGAGACCCAAAGGTGATAGACCTTGATGAGGGACCACTTAGCAAAATGTTGTTGTATGTAGTGTGTTGACAAAGTATGATGAGGACGAGCAAGTGACCTTTTGACTCAAGTTTAGACAAATGTAAATTTAATGCAATATGTAAAGCAATGATAGACTTTGTGAGACCCAAAGACAAGTTGAATGCTAGATGAAAACCTGGAGAAACAACCTAGGAAGCTCAAGAATTCCGAAACTGATTGCTCTTATTTGCTGGATTGTAAAATTTTTCCAATTTGTGAAGTTGTTGGTTGTGACCAAATCTGAATGTTTGACTATTTTTCGTGACAAGAGGACACAATGTTGATGAGGACTTAATGTTTGCAAGTGTTTAGACTCAAAATGACTCCAAGAAAAGTGTGTTGTTTGATGTAAAAATGTTTTGCATACACTTGAAGACACAAAAGACACAATGTTTTGCTGTTTGGTCTTGAATGTTTTGAATGTTTAAAATAAGTCAAGCACAATTCTTATGGCTGCCCAAGACAATAGTTGTTGATCCCACATGAGGTTTTACCCCCGAGGCTACGCTATTTAGAGCAGATACTTAGATGCTTGACCTCACTGGCTCCACCCTCGGCACTCACTTCTCAGGTCAGCCAAGCATCAGTCCCCACGAAAACTCCCCTTGCGAACTTTGTATCTCTACTAAGAACCGTATGTGTGTGGGCCGCTACCAGAGGTCCGACCTTCTGCCCCAACAATTAGAAGGATTTGGGCTTCTAAAACAAAAAGGTGCTAGTAAGGGCATCTGCTCGTGTGGCCATACATGTGGCACTTTCAGCTCTGTAAATACAGAAGGCTCCCAGCCGATAGGGGTTATGCCCTACAACTGATCAAATAAATTTGATCAAACGGGTTTATGAGGAGACATAGTGTCAGTATGAACTAATCAGCACACGGTATCCATAGTTTTCACCATGAATACAATTGTTTATAGTGGTTTGGAAGAGGTGGGTTTTCCTCGCTACCACTTGGGTCATTCTCTTCTCACTAGTAGTCCTAATGACCACACGGGAAGACAGGCCCTCTAAAGATTAAACAAAAAGAGCCTATTGCTCAAGACACAAAAGACAATGATTCAATTTTAGTGCACCAATTGAAGTGTTTGCTAGTCTATGAAAACAAGGCACACAATAAAAATCCAAAAACCCTTGCCAAGGACCTGCAAAAAAGATTTATTAGTAGTTTGGATTGTTTGAAATAATCACCCCTTCTTGCAAGCACACAAGTTAGGTAAATTTTAGATCCAAAAGACTTTGTGAAATAGGGGCCTTCAACAATGCATTTTGTTGACCAATTCAAAGATTTGATTCATTATAAAAAAAATACCACCTATAAAATTTCAAGAGATTTCCAGAAATGTAAGAAAATCCAAAAAATTTGCTAATTTGCTCCAAAAATTAATTTTTTATGAAAAATCATAAAAAATTCATATAAAATGCAAAATCAATTCAACAAATCTGAAATTTTAATTGGAAAGTCCTGATGGTCTTCCAAACTTGCATAAATTTTTTTTTGCAACAAATCCAAGCAGTTTGTGAGATATGAGTAAAATAATGTAAAACCCTAATTTTCAAAGATCTGATTTTTTAGGAATGATTTTGCATCAAATTTAAAATCACAAAGAATAGATCCTATGTATAATTCTGAGAGATTTCCAAAAATGTAAGAAAATATGAAAAATTCACTAATTTTCTCTCAAAATTAATTTTTTATGAAAAATCATAAAAAATTCATATAAATTGAACAATTGATCCAAAAAATCTGAAATTTTTATTGAATCCTTCTGATACTTTTACTGACCTGAAAAAAAACTTTTATGCCAAAATTCAAAGTCCTTTGTGAGATCTAATCAAAATAAGTAAAAACCCTAATTTTTAAAGATCTGATTTTTAGGGAAATATTTTGCATCAAAATTAAAATCACAAAGAACAGATCCTATGTATAATTATGAGAGATTTCCAAAAATGTAAGAAAATCCAAAAAATTCTCTCATTTTCTCTCAAAATTAATTTTTTATGAAAAATCATAAAAAAATTCATATAAAATGAAAATGTGCTCCAAAAATTCTGAATTTTGGATTGAGAGCTCCTGATACTTTCTTCAACCTGCAAAAACAATTTGGTACAAAATTTACGATTTGTTTGTGAGATATGATCAAATCTCTCCAAGATCTTGATTTTGTGTCCAAAACCCTAGCTGCACAAGATTATTCTCCAAATTGTTTTACAAAACAACAATATAGGGTTAGAAAAACCTGCAAAAAACATAGATCTAACAAAAATCCATGTCCCACAAGGCATGCCAAAATGTATATGGTGAAAATGGATAACAATAATAACGATATTGAAAGGCTAAATGAATTCAACCACAAAACCCTAGCCTAACAACAACAAAGATCCACCATAACATATGAAGATTACCTAAGACAATGCAAATCAAATGGAATCACAAAGATTATAACATCACATGTCCAATAGGGTTTGAATCTCCATTCTTCCTATCTCCATTGATCTTGCTTGATATATTTGCTCTCAGATTTTATGTGCACAAGAGCTCAACAAAGAACAGAATGTGGTTGCAAGTAGGATCGCCTATGTTCAAAAGCGTATTGTAGTCAAGTAGTCAACGGGGGGGTTTGATAATGAAGGAAACATCTCCTTATATAGAAGACACTATATGAAATGGAGGGATAATATTGAGAGGTGTAAAAGGAGGTCGGCTATGATTAGAGGGTAGGTAAAAGAAATAATAAAATAATGAAACGGGTAGGTAGTGTATGAATTAAGAGATGAATGACATTTGTCATGAGTAGAAAAGGTTAATGAATTAATTAAATAAATAAAGATTTATTTAATTAATAGAAGGAGTGAGATCAATTAAATAAATAAGATATTTATTTAATTTAGGAAAAGGATAATTTAAATAAATAAATGTATTTATTTAAATGAGAAATAAGGCTAGAAGAGGATAAATGAATTGATTAAATAAATAAAGATTTATTTAATTAATAGAAGAATTAAGCTTAGATAATTAAATAAATAAAAAAATTAGTTCTTGAACTTGTTAGATCTTATTGGGTTGTAGGCCTAGTTATTTTTTAAGTCGTGATGTTATGGCTAAAGAATTCACTTTGGACCTATGGATAAAAATTAAGCTCTAAGATTCATGTACCTTATATTAAAAGGTTGTGATAAACATTGGTGTTTTTTCAAAAATATATTGGTAGTAGCAAGTGGGAGATTTTTGTTGGGTTGGCTACACCACTAACCAAACCTCAATACATAGGTATGAGACATTAAATACCTTAGAAATAATAGAAAACTTGTTTTTATGAAAGGTTTCACTCTTGTTTTTTTTTGTATTTAAATTGGTAGTCTTAATGTTGAAAGTTTAATGAAGGCTAGGGATTTTTTATTTTGTAGTGTGCCTATCTTCTAGGAGAGAATCCAACTTTGTGAATACAAAATATGGACCTTCTTCAAGGACTAAATGGGAGAGGAAATTTGGTGGTTGCTTGGGCATTGTTTTTCATATTGTTGAGCAAATAAAAATGCAAATCATAAAATGTAGAGCTCTTGATTGTAATATAGTAGTTCTTGACTATATTGGGAAAAAATATATGTCTTTAGTTTCATTTTGGGTAGCATGTGCTACTTTCAACATCATTTTAAGAAACCTAGTCTATGAAGAAGTATTTAGGATTATTCTTAATCAAGGAAGATGTATCTTACATATTCTTGGATTGGTATACTAGCTCTTAAGGAGCATCAAGGAGATCCATTTCTCCAAGCCAAAGACTCTTGGTAAGACTAAGTTGTTAACATTTTTTGGTTTGAATAATTATACTTTTAATATTGAGAAGTCGTTTTGGGTATTACAAAAGTTTCATTGTTTACCTTGGGTTTTAATATTGTTGTCCATTGAACCTTATGGCTGATTGAGACTAATAGCTAGGCTCATTTTAGAAATGTGAGATATTTTGAAACTTTTTCGGTGTTGAGAACTGGCTATTTATTAAGGTCTTAGCATGTATTGAGCTTAGAAGTCTTCTTGCCGACTAGTTCGCCAACTTTTATTTAATACTTTCTAACAATTTTGTAAATTCTTATGATAAAAACTATTGATAAGATGGGCCAAAAATGAGAGATAATCAGATATCTCCTCCACTTAAGACTCTATAAGCCATAGGGGTTTGGCCCTATTAAAGAAAACTAGATTCTATATGAAATATAATAGATTTATCATAGTTTGAAATAGATAAGATACACGCATGGTAAGGATTCTTAAAATATTGTACAATCATATACACCTATTTCATCTTCAATGTTCAAACATGATCAATATAAAATAAATAAAAGTAAATTTTTCGTATAATTATTTCCTTTCTTTAAATAGCTGCAGACTAAGAAGGTTTCCTACATATTTAGGTAAATACAGAATTAACAAATATTATCACAATTCTAAATTGATGACAATATTTATGATTTGATTACAAATTTTACTTAATAATATTAATTCTTTAGAAATATATAGGGAAAGACTTTTCATGATTGTTATGTCACATACACCATTTTGTGGGAGAATTATTTGAGCAGTGTGTGACATTCAATACCTAGCTGGGCATGCATTCATAAGATTAGTGAGGGCACTTGTATGTAGTAATGGTTTCACTGGTCATATTTTTTGTATTACGCGGAGTAATTAATGTCTGTGAACAACTCTCTTCTCATTTGTTTATGTAATGGACATGCCTCCATCACAAAGCCGCCTCCTCCTCTATTTTGTCTTTTTCTCAAAATGTGCACTATTTTGTCTTTTTCTCAAAATGTGCATTCTTTGAAAACTTTTCTCATGAGGAACCCTTAAGCATATATGCTTCTTTTCTAAATAGTGCTAAAATTTATTTTTAAATATTCCCTATTGACTTTTCTTTTAATTTAGTTATACATAAATAGGAATTATTTTTATTTTGGTTGTTTATTTTTTAAATATTTATAAATATTAGAAAGTTGGTTTCATATTATTTTATATGATGTAATTTGTTTCTGTAGACACCCAAAATTGTCATGTCTAATTAAATAAATATTTTATTTATTTAATTATCTAAGCTTAATTCTTCTATTAATTAAATAAATCTTTATTTATTTAATTAATTCATTTATCCTCTTCTAGCCTTATTTCTCATTTAAATAAATACATTTATTTATTTAAATTATCCTTTTCCTAAATTAAATAAATATTTTATTTATTTAATTATCCCACTTCTTCTATTAATTAAATAAATCTTTATTTATTTAATTAATTCATTAACCTTTTCTACCCATGACACATGTCATTCATCTCTTAATTCATACACTACCTACCCCTTTCCTTATTTTATTATTTTCTTTACCTACCCTCTAATCATAGCCGACCTCCTTTTACACCTCTCAATCTTATCCCTCCATTTCATATAGTGTCTTCTATATAAGGAGATGCTTACTTCATTATCAAACCCTAATGAGACATTCGAATGAATCTTATACACTTAACTACACTACGATCCTACTTGCAACCACATTTCGTTCTTTGTTGAGCTCTTGTGCACATGAAATCTGAGAGCAAATATATCAAGCAAGATCAATGGAGATAGGAAGAATGGAGATTCAAACCCTATTGGACATGTGAAGGTATAATCTTTGTGATTTTGTATGATTTGCATTGTCTTAGGTAATCTTCATATGTTATGGTGGATCTTTGTTGTTGTTAGGCTAGGGTTTTGTGGTTGAATTCATTTAGCCTTTCAATATTGTTATTATTGTTATCCATTTTCACCATATACATTTTGGCACGCCCGGTGGGACACTTGTCCCTTTTGCATTTAACTTCTTTGTTGCAGATTTTGTATCTTGAAGTTGCAGATCCGACGTTTTCGGCAATATTTTGATATTTTCGTGTCTGTGTACTTTCGGATCGCGTTTTTGATTTTCTGGCGCGTCTGCGGCATCTGGAGTCACGTCTATGTTATTGGAAATATTTTATTTTGCAAGTTCCAGGAAAGCGCGTCTGTGTTCTAAAGTCACGTCTGAGATGTTTTTAGCCGTGTCTGTGTCCATAAGACGCGTTTGTGTTCTATAGTCGCGTCTGTGTTTCACAGAACCGCGTCTGTGTCACCCAGTCACGTCTGTGTTGGTGGTAATTGCGTCTGTGTTTACCAATTTCAAATTTTGGGTTTTCATTGATTCAGTTTTTTGGATTTTGCATTTAGGGTTTCAGATCTGGTTTATTTTGATCTAACATTTTCAGATCTAGCTAACAAAATTGGTGCAGCTTGTCTTGAAGGCTAAATTGTTTGGTTGAAGGCCGCTATTTTCACAAAGTCTTTTGGGTTTAAAATTTACCTAATTTGTGTATTTGCAGGAAGGGGTGATCATTTGAAACAATCCAAACTACTAACAACTCTTTGTTGCAGGTCCTTGGCAAGGATTTTTGGATTTTTTTTTCTATTGTGTGCCTTGTTTTCATAGACTAGCAAACACTTCAATTGGTGCACTAAAATTGAATCATTGTCTTTTGTGTCTTGAGCAATAGGCTCTTTTTGTTTAATCTTTAGAGGGCCTGTCTTCTCGTGTGGTCATTAGGACTACTAGTGAGAAGAGAACGACCCAAGTGGTAGTGAGGAAAACCCACCTCTTTCGAACCACTATAAACAAATGTATTCATGGTGAAAACTATGAATAATGTGTGCTGATTAGTTCATACCGACACTATGTCTCCCCATAAACCCGTTTGATCAAATTTATTTGATCAGTTGTAGGGCGTAACACCTACCGGCTGGGAGCCTTCCATATTTACAGAGCTGAAAGTGCCGCATGTATGGCCACACGAGCGGATGCCCTTACTAGCACCTTTTTGTTCTAGAAGCCCAAATCCTTCTAGTTGTTGGGACAGGAGGTTGGACCTCTGGTAGCGGCCCACACACATACGGTTCTTAGTAGAGATACAAAGTTCACCACGGGGAGTTTTCATGGGGACTGATGCTTGGCTGACCCAAGAAGTGAGTGCCGAGGGTGGAGCCAGTGAGGTCAAGCATCTAAGTATCCGCTCTGAATAGCGTAGCCTCGGGGGTAAAACCCCATGTGGGATCAACAACTATTGTCTTGGCCAGCCATAAGAATTGTGCTTGACTTATTTTAAACATTCAAAACATTCAAGACCAAACAGCAAAACATTGTGTCTTCAAGTGTATGCAAAACATTTTTACATCAAACAACACACTTTTCTTGGAGTCATTTTGAGTCTAGACACTTGCAAACATTGGGTCTTCATCAACACTGTGTCCTCTTGTCATGAAAAATAGTCAAACAGTCAGATTTGGTCACAACAAAATGACTTCACAGATTGGAAAAAATTGCACAAATTTTACAGAAACGCGTCTGTGTCAGACATAATAGCGTCTATGTTGTATAATTGCGTCTGTGAAGGGCAGAATCACGTCTGTGTTCCAACAGTCAACATTACACTTTGCAAAAAAATCTCAGAAACACATCTGTGTTAAACAGAGCCACGTCTGCGTCAGGAAACCGCATTTGTGAAGTATACAGGCGCGTCTGTGTTCAGAATTAAAAAACTGTTACAATCCAGCAAACAAACACAGTTAGTTTTGAAATTCTTGAGCTTCCTAGGTCATTTCTGCAGGGTTTCATTTAGCATTCAACCTGTCTTTAGGTCTCACAAAATCCATCATCGCTTCACATTTCGCTTTACATTCACACTTGTCTAAACTTGAGTCAAAAGGTCACTTGCTTGTCCTCACTATACTTTGTCAACACACTACATACAACAACACTTTGCTAAGTGGTCCCTCATCAAGGTTTCTTACCTTTGGGTCTCATTTGGTCTTACTTAGAGTCAAGGTCAACTTACCTCATCAAGAGAAACTATCCTCTCTTTGGAAGTCACACCTACTCTACTACATACATACTTGGTCTTACACTTTGGACATTGCAAGTACACTTCAGATTCATTTACATTTCATTCAACTCTTGGTCTTTCATACTCTTTCCATTTTTCATCTAGTCTCACACATCTTGGTCAAATACCTAGTTCATGGTTGAAACCCGCCTTCAAAAATCTAGGAGAGAAACTAAAGAGGCTCAAGAGTCCGCAAACATGAGTTCTTATGAGTATGACAATGAGATCTTTTTCAATTCTGATCATACTACATTACCTGACATGGATGCCTATAGAAACATTCCAAATGTTGAGAACATGGACACTATAAACAACAATGCTATACATAATGACAATATGGACAACTTTTCAGTACATTCAGCAGATGTGGAAGAATCCATTATGAATCCCCATTTCAATTGATTGATTGAGGAAACAATGAGGAGGGATAGACAATACTTTTTACAAATGATGGCACAAAGTGGAGCCAAGATACCTCATGATTTTGATATGTCTCAAATAATGGAAAATCAACCTTTGCAACAACCTCACTCCAACATGGATCAAAGGAGACCTAATAGTGGAGGAAATAGAGGACCATATATGGTACCTGAATCACCATCAGCTTTGCTTCAAAAACCAGAGGTCCCACATACACATGGTCAAACATATGATACTCACCTTCGCAGACCATTATGGAAGTCTTATGGAGAAAAATATGCTCAATCACATATCAATGCTAAGGATCAACCACCAAAGCAATGGGATATTCAAAGGCATGCTCAAAATTTGGACACAAGGAAACCCCGTGTCAAATTTGGGGGCAATACAATAGAACATGACATGCCTGTAGAGTATGGTATGCATGCACAAAATAGATATGGTGTTCCTCAACATGAATCTATACCAAGTGGTCCATATACACATCATCATTACAGACCTCCTCCATATGAACATGTGTATGATCAATAACATCCATATATGCAACATGCTCCTCCTCCAACGGGTACCTCAAACATAGGATATGGTCCAAGAAGTCAATCTCCACCTAAGAACAATTTGGAGCAACAAATCAGGGACTTACAAAAGAAAATGGAGGACATAAATACACTGAATCCAACATACACAATGAGAGAAATATGTCCTTATCCATTTGACAAGAGCATTCCAATGCCTCCTTTTCCTACACACTTTGTGATGCCTAAATTTGATAAGTATAGAGGAAAAGGGGATCCTAAGGCACACATAAGACAGTTTTTCACAGCTTGCATTGAGATAGCAGTAGAAGAGACATATTTGATGAGATTATTCCCACAAAGCTTAGGTGATCAAGCTATGGAATGGTTCTCCCAACTACCACCTGGAATTAAGTCATGGGGTGATCTAGCAGAGGCATTTATCCAACATTTCTCCTACAACATAGAGACAGACATATCAGTCACTACTTTGTGCAACACCAAGCAAAAGGAGGGAGAATCTTTTGCATCATTCTTACAAAGATGGAGAAATCTAGCCAGTAGATGCTCTTGTGAAATTCCACAAAAACAAATGGTAGAAATGTTCACCCAGAATGTTAACAAAGACATTGGCTATGATCTAAGAAAAGCTTGTTTGTCCACCTTCAAGGATGTTATTGAAAAAGGCTTAGCTACAGAAAAGGTCCTAATTGAACAAGGAGTCATCAAGATATTCAAGGAAAACAAAGATGACTTTAAAGGAAAAGACAAGCCAAGATTTTGGAATAAAAACAAGAACACGATCAATGATGGTGTTGTTGATGCCAACACAGTGCGACCCAAAGTCATCTTTTTAGGATCAAGTTCTACAAACAATCAAGTGAATACTCAAACAACTTCCAGATCATGAAGGAAGTACACTCCATTGGGAGAACCACTTGAGTTAGTTTTCAAGAAGCTAGTGGCAAACAAGGTAATCACAGTTCTAGATTTTCCTCCATATGAACCAAAGGTTAAACCAAATTGGTTGAATGATGATGAGTATTGTGAATTTCATAAGAGCAAAGGTCATAAGACAGGAAATTGTCATCGACTGAAGAACATCATACAAGATCTCATTGATAGAGGTGACATTGAGATTGAGGGACATTCGTCTAATCAAGAACATGAGATGTTTAAGGAACCATTCCCAAAACATGACAAGGGAAAAGCTAAAGCCACAGAGGATCAAACCAACTATACCAGAGCATCTTACAACTATGATTCAACCATCAATCACATCTCGATGGACAATTATGTCTCTACCATTATCATCAAGGACAAAGCATCTGAGAATTCTACTCAGAGACCCAGGATTGTCTTAAAAGGTGTTGGATCTTCTTCTGAACCTACCTCTGAATGTCATGTTACAACTCACCGAGGTAAAATCACTCTGCAAGGTGCTCCAACTAAAAACACCACTTCTTCATCAACCAAACCTGAATATGACCTTGTACAATAGTTAGGGAAGACACCCGCGCTCATCTCCATTCTTGAGCTCTTACGCATATCCTCTACTCATAAAGCCATTCTTGACAAAATCCTGAGAGATACTGTTGTTCCTACTGATCTAAACGTGGACCAGTTTCAAGCCATGGTGGGATACCTTTCCGTTCCACATTCACTTACTTTCACAGAAGCCGATGACGCCTCTGTAAGTCAGCCACATAATGCACCACTACACATCAAAGCCTTCATACACAAGCATCGAATAAAAAGAGTCCTGATAGATGGAGGAGCAGGTCTAAACATTTGCACATTAAGCACTATTACACAATTGGGATATTCTGATAAAGCTGTGAATTCTACAAACAAAATCACCATTAAAGCATATGATGATGAAGAGCGTTCATCCAAGGGCACAGTCATCTTACCTCTCAAAGTTGGGCCAGTTACAAAGGATGTGGTTTGTCAAGTCCTGGATTTAAATCTCACTTACAACATATTGCTAGGATGCCCTTGGATTCATGAAATGAGGGCAGTCCCATCCACATATCACCAATGCATTAAGTTTCCTCATAATGGAGTGGAAGTAATAGTTAACGATGATCCTAATCCATTCATATATTGCAATAACCTGAAATCAAAGACTGAGACCATCATTCCCAGTAATCATGAGGCTATTCCTTCGTCGGCATACATTGATCTGGAGTCATTAAAACCTTCGACATCAAAACAAGGTGATCTTAAAGGCAAGTTTCAGGACAAAGGCATGGGGGAATATACTTTAAATCAGACCATGTACTTACGACAAGTCATGAGTTCCCCAAAAGAATATGGAAGACCACACCCTAACAAACAAATCTCCATCATGATGCTCAAATGGGACCCTACTACCTTTCAAAGATGGGGTAAACTATAAGAGGAAGATCTATACAAAATGCTTTTCAGAGACAATGAAGAGGAAACACAAGACCACATCAATCTACCATGTGAGAAATATGGCAAAGGCTTCAAGATTCTACAAAAATTCGGGTATGATGGAAAAAGCCCTCTAGGATTACGAAAGGAAGGCATCATTGAACCTTTACAACCTGAATTGACTCTCAAGAAGGAATACTCGAAAGGACTTGGTTTCTTAACTTCCAAGGTCCACACCCAAAGGATAGAAGAAGCCTTACAAATCAAAGCTGCCAAAATTCAACAAGAGGATCACTATTCCACAGATTCCAACGAATGGGAATGGGGTTCCGACAAGTCTTTCAGTGACTAGGAGCTCACCAAGACATTCAGAGAGCCAGATGAACCCATAGAAGAAGAGGAGTTTTATAACAAGTTCAGAGTTGGTCAAGAAACAACCCATGAGGATTCCACACAGTCCTTGTCTCAAGGTTCTAGGTTGAAATCACATAGGATGAGAACACCTGTCCCAGAATACGCTACTAGTGATGATAATTTGGATTCGCTCGCGATCGAGACTGATGAGGAGAGTGCCATGATGACCTCGATAATTACCTTGACATACCCGAATATAACTACATCTTCACTCTTAGCCCCGCTAACTTCGAAGACATTAACAGCCTTCCCCTTGTCCACCACCAACTCATTGACTGGGATCGTGAAGGACCTGCATAGTTTGACACATTCCAAAACGATGAAGCTTTTATAGACTATCTAGAGATACGAGCTGATCTTCCTCCTGGAGACCATAAAGCGGGATACACTATAGAACTCAATAGCGTGGCATATTTTGGTGAGGGTGTCGGACCTTCCAGTCGCAAAAATGTGAAAATAAGAACAAATCAAGGGTCTTATGGCGAAAACCACACTGTGGCGCTATTTGACCCCAAAAAAGTAAAAAGAAAGGACGTATCTGAGGGCAAAAACCTCTCTGAGGCACTCGAAGATGGAAGGCTCGACATTCTCCCAGCATCATATGAGGAAAAGTCATCCATGTTGGTAGAAGAGACTATCAAAACAAACATTGGTACAGAAGAGGTTCCACACAACATATTCCTAGCTCAATCACTGACAGAGTCCGAAAGGTCAAAATTTATAAGTTTCTTCAAAGAATGACAAATCAACTTCACCTGGTCATACGCTGATATGCCTAGATTAGATCCGGATTTGGTAATGCATCATTTGACAGTTAAACCGGGGGCAAAACCAGTAAAATAGAAATTAAGAAAAATGCATCCACAAGTGGCATTACTAGTCAAAGCAGAACTTGAGAAATTACTGGATGTCGGATTCATATGCCCAATTGATTATCCTGAATGGATCTCCAACTTGGTACCTGTTAGTAAACCAGATCGCAGCATCAGAATATGTACAGATTTCAGAGATATCAACAAAGCTTGTCCAAAGGATGACTTCCCATTACCAAATATTGACTTGATTGTTGATCTCATAGCAGGTCATGAAATGTTATCATTGATGGATGGATTCTCTGGTTATAATCAAATAAGGATCGCACCCAAGGATCAACACAAAACATCATTTACTTGTCTGTGGGGAACTTTCTGCTAGAATGTCATGCCTTTCGGGCTAAAGAATGCAGGTGCTACATATCAAAGAGCCATGACTACTATCTTTCATGATCTCATGCACATAACTGTGGAAGATTATGTTGATGACCTCTTGGGCAAATCAATAGATAGAAATACACATTTGGACATACTTTCAGTCGTCTTTGATCGGTTGGAAAAATACAAAGTAAGATTAAACCCCAAGAAATGTGTCTTTGGAGTAACCTCCAGGAAGCTCCTAGGATTCATTGTATCCAAAAGGGGAATTGAAGCTGATCTAGCAAAAGTTAAGGCCATCTTGGAAATGCAACCTTCAAGAAATATCAGTCAACTTCGATCCTTACAAGACAGACTCTAGTCCATCCGAAGATTCATAGCACAACTGGCAGATAAGTGTAATCCTTTTCAGCACCTGCTACATAAAAGCATCAAATTCAAATGGGATGATAACTGTCAACAGGCTTTCGAGATGCTCAAAGATTATCTCCTAAATCTGCCAGTTCTGATGCCACCAGTTCTAGATCAACCACTGTTACTATACATATCAGCTACTCTAACAGCACTGGGGGCACTCTTAGCACAACAAATTGCTGAGGGCAAAGAAAAAACAGTTTACTATATCAGTCGCACATTGGTAGGATATGAGCTAAACTACACACCAATTGAGCATGCATGTCTTGTCATGGTCTTTGCTTCGCAGAAATTACGACATTACATGCTTACTCATAAGACTAAGTTAGTTGCAAGGATAGACCCATTGAAATACCTTCTCAATAAAGCAACACTTACTGGGTGACTGGCCAAATGGGTAATGATCCTGAGTGAATTCGACATCAAGTATGTGGACAGAAAAGCAATAAAAGGACAAGCCATCGCAGATCAATTGGCAGATGCTCCCATGATAGATGGTGTTCCTCTAAGTTCTGAATTTCTAGATGAATCCATTTTGACAATGTCACATGCAAAGCCATGGCAATTGTACTTCAACAGCTCATACACACAGCATGGGGCAGGAGCTGGCATCCTCTTTATAACTCCTCAAGGAGATTCTATACCAAAATCATACCACTTATCATTTCCTTGCACTAACAATATAGCAGAATATGAGGCATTAACAACAGGATTACGAATTGCAGTTCAATGGAAGATCCAGGAACTTCATGTTTTTGGGGACTCCCAACTAGTCATCCGTCAAACAACTGATGATTACCAAACAAAAGATGAGAAATTAATGCCTTATAAACAAATGGTGGATGATCTGAAACAACACTTCACAAAGATAGACTTTGAGCAGATACCAAGAGAGCAGAATCGCGTCGCAGATGCCATGGCTACAATTGCTTCCCTGATTGATTTACCTCCAAACGAGGCCCGCTATGAGTTCTTGGTGGATAACCTTTTGGTCCCTTCATATGAGATCATGCCTACTGAGACGATATGTGTTGTCGGTCTCGAATCCCAGTTATATGGTTCCATTTTCACATACCTACGTGACAATACTTTACCTCATGATCTATCAAATAACCAACGTCGCACTTTCATTCGCCAATCCTCTCGATATGTTATTTTAGTTGATATCCTATACCGGTGAGGTCTAGATGGCACTCTTCTTAGATGTTTAGAAAGCGATGAAGCTCAAATTGCGTTACGGGAAGTGCATGAAGAGATATGTGGTCCACATGCTAGTGGTCCTACCTTGGCCAAGAAACTCATCAGGACTGGATATTACTAGCCCAATATGGAGAAAGACTCATATCAGTTTGTCAAGAAATGTAAGCAATGTCAAATTCATGGAGACCTCATACATGCGCCAGCACAAGAACTTCAACCACTTGTGTCTCCTTGGCCCTTTTGTCAATGGGGACTCGATCTCATAGGAAAGATTCACCCTCCTTCTTCCAATGGTCATAAATTCATTATCACTGCCACAGAGTATTTTACAAAATGGATTGAAGCCGTGCCTCTCACACAAGTTACTGAAAAACAAATTGCTACATTCATCCTCAACTATATCATTTGCCGATACGGTATTCCTGTTTCCATTATCACTGATAATGGGCGTCCCTTCAAAAATCAGGATGTTCGTGAACTCTGTGACCGCTTCCATATTTCCCATCGTTTCTCCACACCATATTACCCCCAAGGTAATGGCCAAGCTGAGGCATCTAACAAAACAATCCTTAAAATCCTAAAGAAGATAGTCGACGATGCTGGTTGTAATTGGCATATTCAACTTAACCCTGCACTTTGGGCCTACCGCACAAGTGTCCACACACCTACAGGAGCTACACCCTATTCACTTGTCTATGGCACTGAAGCTGTCTTGCCTATTGAGGTTGAGTTACCCTCTTTACGGGTCTCTTTGCAAAACATCATTAGTGATGAAGACTATAGGGTCTCTCGCTTACAAGAGCTAGAACTACTGGATGAACGAAGACAAACTGCTTTTAGTCATCTCAAGGCTTACCAACAATGAATGAGTCGTAGCTACAATCACAAGGTCAAGCCTCGTACATTTGAGGTAGGGGACTTAGTTCTTAGAGAAAATCCTAAAAATCAACAAGATAGAGAGAAGAAGGGCAAGTTCGAACCAAATTGGCTTGGTCCTTACATCATTACAGCAACATACGGATCTGGTGCATATCAGCTCTCAACTATAGAAGGTGAACCTTTGGAGGATCCTATCAACAACATGCACCTTCACCGGTTCTACACATAGCTCTTCAGAATATCCTAATTCAAAAATACAAAAAAATTCAAAAAATTCAAAAATACAAAAAAAATTTTAAAAAAAAAAAATCGTTACTCGGTGAAAACCTGGCAAACAGGCACCTTGTGACACAAAAAACATTGAAAAATAAAAAAAAAGTAAAGAGAAATAATTTCGTCCAACAGTGAAAACCACTTCGGTGGCACCCTGGGCAGGTACCATGGTGAAAACTAGGTCACCAACGCCATGTGTAGAGACATTGCTCCTTCCTCCTTCAAGATTCACTTTCATCCTTTCACTTTGCACACACTCATGACCTATTCGTTCATAATAAACTTACCCATTCCTATCATGGCTTGTTATTGATCTACCCAAGATTGGTTAGCCATTCATAATAAACCTCCCTTTTCCTCCCTTTCCATCCATAATAAATCAGATCCTATCTGTGGCTAAGGAAAAATCCTACGTCTAGTGATGGGTGTGGAACTGAGAGCATCACATGTTTCGAGGAGTACAATTTCTTCTAGCTTTCTTCAGTCTATTCGTGTGCAATCTGCAATAAAGCAACATTTGCATCACAGATCCGCAATAAAGTTTCATCTTCTCCGCAATAAAGTATCAGTTTCATGGATTCAGTCAGTTTTAGATGAGACAACAGCAACAATGGGCTTCAACAAATCAAATCTTTCAACAGACTCAGACAACATTATGGTTCAGTGCTATCTATCCTTTTTGTGGAAGTAAACATTGTGACCACAATCAAATAAGACTTATACAAGTGACAAGAGACACTAAACTTGAGGACTACAGTGGATGTTGGTCTCGAGTCTTGGTTTTCTTTTGATTTTATCTTTTGGTGACATGTCTTTTATCTTTTCCAGGATGTCTCTGACTAGAGATTCTATCTCTAAGATGTCTTTGACTAGAAAGGCGAGGATGGGGTATCATCACCTATTTTCTTTTGCTGTCTGTGGATTGTCTCTTAGTAATGTTATGACTTTTCCAAGGATATGAGGACACTGTGAGTCTAGTGTGAACTGGGGCATTCCTTGTTTATGACTGTCTTATCTCCATGCAAATAGGTACAATGACTTTCTAGGTCGAACATATGCCTCGATTGTCATAACCTACTTGCCATAATAAAGCTCAATGATGATAACGCACAAGAAGCTCTTTCACTTTCATATCTTCTATCTTCCATCCCCCTTTCTTGATTGACTTCCATTTTCCTTCTCGAGTCCGCATAGCCTGCTATCACATGACTGAGTATAATGACACACTAAAAACATTTGCATTTCACGTAGTTGCACCTGCATTACCACATATAAGCATTTTATACATACATATAGATATCACAACTGCATCACATCCTACACACAACACATGTTAGCACAATTTACATTTGCATTATCATATTCATTTGCATTACATACATTTACAATTGCATTGGCATAACATTTTAAAACATAAAAGAACAAAAATATTGCATTTCATTATGTTTATATTTGCATCCATAAAACAAACATCACATAAGAACATCTCATCACATAGGTACACATGCATATAGCTGCCGCAAAGATGAAACATCTCATATATATAATCATAAAGTGTCATGATACAATGATGTTAAGATCATATGGCTATAAAAGCACCCGCAGGTGTCTACAATACAAAAATGGTACAAAAATGGCTATGATGAACTCCCTCCCTCGGAGCCGCTTGGCCTTGATGGAATCTGAGCCCCTGAAGGACCCACCCCAGCATCATCCCTCCTGTCTCCTCTCTTTGGTGGTGGTGGAGGACCCATAACCCCACCACTCGATGCCTGTCTCCTCCGGCTCCCTCCCGTAGCTGTCGCTGTATGCGACGGTCTATGGAAGCTCCTTGCCCACTAATCTATTGGCACTGCACCATAGTAGAGATCCCGCCAGTAGGCAATCTCCTCCCCTGCCCGCAGGACATAAGCATATCCTGCCCCTGTGTCCTCCGCTGCCTATCTCTTGGCCCTCAGTGCTGTCTCAACCTCTGTATAGCACTGAATAGCCTGATCCCGCTCCCACTCAGTATCTCTAAGCCTCATCCTAAGTTGATCCCTCTCCCTCTCCAGCTCCTAGATCTCATCTGCCTGGCCCTGGCGGATCTCCCTCAGCTCTAGCAGCTCATCCTCCACCGGGTCAACCCCCTCCACCTCTACCTGTGGCTCCCCCTGTACTGGTGCCTGCCCCTATGCCTATACCTGTACCTGTACTGGTGCCTGTACTGGTACCTGTCTCTGTCCCTGTCCCTATACCTGTACCTATCTGGGACCCTGTGCTGCTGGCACCTGTAGTGGCAATCCATCGCGACCCCTCACCACCCGAGCTTGCCTCTCCTCACCACCCTCCCTCTGAGGTGCAACCCTCCTCTCTCCAACTGCTCCCCTCCTCCTCCATTGGCCTCTGCCCCCATCACCTCCACCATCATCATCATCCCCACCCCCATCTCCCTCCAATGGCTCTCCCAGATCCGTCAAGCGTGGGAAGGGATGCTCTACCCAGTATGTTGTGTACTCAGCATCTATGCTGACATCCTCAATCTCTGGCCACATGTCCCAGGGTAGGGGCATCATCTCTACCAGCTGTGTCACTGCCTGATCATATGATAGCAAGGGCCCAAACTGTGCCTGATCTCTGGCTATCCGTGCATACATGCCTGAGCCCCGTGGCATCCTCTGAATCCTACCAAATTGTCGGCCAACCCTGTCCACTAGCTGCCTCTCCAGCACATAGGGCATCCACCCAATCAAATACCTGCTCTGGAAGGTGTAGGGAAGCTCAACTGCATCATCCTCCCACTGCTTGCAGCCTAGGTATGGTCTCCATATGACCATGTCGATATCATCTATCACTCACCGCCAATGCTCTAGCCTGCCAATCCGTAGCTGTGATGTGATCATGTCATACAAATGAACAAAGTTGCATCCATGACCCCTGCCTCTGAAGTGTATTGGCCTCATCATTGGCAGATGCTCGTAAGCCATACCTGCAGCAATGTCACCCCGCAGCCCAATCCCACTGATCCGTGGTACATAAACTAATGCAGCTCATATTAGAGGTGTGCCAGCACACACGGTCCCCATGCATACCTGGTGTGCTACGTCACCAGTGTCTCCAGTGCTCCTCCCCACCCCACAGCCAACCCCCGTGTCACCCTATCTGGACACAAGAACCCACTGATCGCTCCTCCTACCACTACTGGTAATGCTAATCCTGTGGCTGTAATGGTGTCCCACGCCACATGTCTTGCCCTCATCTCCAATCCTGGGTCCTGGAATACTCGTCTCAGAGCCTCCCTATCTCCATCTTGATCATATGGGATCAGCTCCCCATCGATCAATATCCTCAGTATCCTATATACATCCTCAAGGGTGACTGTCATCTCACCCATCGACAAATGAAACGTACAGGTCTCGGAGTGCCATCTCTCCGCCAGTGCAGTCAACAGTCCCATGTTCGCCTGAAACTCAGGCACATACAGAACATGTCTCAGTCCCATCTCCTCAATAGCTGCTCAGTCCTTGAAGGACAACTCAGGTCGCAACCTCTGAGTAGACAGGAATCTCTCCCGTGACTCCAGCATCGGCAAATACTCCTGCAGTCAAGCAAATCGATCATGTCAGTCATCATGGCATTCACTGTTTATCACAAAATGCTACTTTTTATCTAAATGCATAGGGCATTCTATCCTAGTGACACTCACTGTTCATCACAAAGTGTTGCTATTTATCCTAGTGGTACTCCCTGTTCATCACAAAGTACTACGTGTGTGACACTCACTATTCATCACAAAGTGTTACTCACATTTGCACTCCCTGTTCATCACAAAGTGCTGCTCATATTTTAGTACTCCCTATTCATCACAAAGTACTCTATCTTGGTACTCACTGTTCATCACAAAGTGCCTTGATCTATCCTAGTCTTCCTAGAGGACCTGCTTGAGTGTATCCTCTCAGCAGCTTATCCAATCGACAGCGTATGTTCATCATAGAACTGCCGATTTGACCTAGAAGACCAAAAACTTAACACAAACGTGCTTACCTGACATAAACGCGCTTTCAGACTGCAAAGACGTGCCTGAAAAACACAGATGCGTCTCGCGAGCACAGACGCACCTGACACCAACGCAGACGCGCTTGGATGTTTTTGGACACTTTTTGGACCCTAGTCTAAGCGCATTTATTACCCTATCTAGCATGCATTAATGACAAAATTAAATGCATCAAAGTACGAGGAGGTTTGGTGGTACTTACCGGCTCTCTTGCCTCTGCTGGCCTCTAAAATCGGCGAATGCAGTCGAATCTGTGAATGAAGGCCATCGCTGCTGACTACTGCTGCTCTATTTTCGCTCTGCAATCTGCTCTCATGGATGTGTAGATGACAATGAGGATGTATTTTCCCCCGTGGTCTATCTTATAGACTACTCCTAGCCTTCGTTTCCTGAGTCAGTCTTCTTTATCCCGTGACTTTGTCACTTTGTCCGGTCAGTCCATTCTATCCTGTCTTTCTTATCGAGAGATTGTCTGCAATCTTTTCAGACATTTTCATCCAATCTCTCGAGGGGGCATATCATTCCCATCTTGGGGCAAATTTGTATCAGTTCATCTTATCTTCTTTGAAACAACGCGATAAGCCGCATTGTCTCAAAGAGGGGCAAAATGTAGACACCCAAAATTGTCATGTCTAATTAAATAAATATTTTATTTATTTAATTATCTAAGCTTAATTCTTCTATTAATTAAATAAATCTTTATTTATTTAATTAATTCATTTATCCTCTTCTAGCCTTATTTCTCATTTAAATAAATACATTTATTTATTTAAATTATCCTTTTCCTAAATTAAATAAATATTTTATTTATTTAATTATCCCACTTCTTCTATTAATTAAATAAATCTTTATTTTTTTAATTAATTCATTAACCTTTTCTACCCATGACACATGTCGTTCATCTCTTAATTCATACACTACCTACCCCTTTCATTATTTTATTATTTTCTTTACCTACCCTCTAATCATAGCCGACCTCCTTTTACACCTCTCAATCTTATCCCTCCATTTCATATAATGTCTTCTATATAAGGAGATGCTTACTTCATTATCAAACCCTAATGAGACATTCGAATGAATCTTATACACTTGACTACACTACGATCCTACTTGCAACCACATTCTGTTCTTTGTTGAGCTCTTGTGCACATGAAATCTGAGAGCAAATATATCAAGCAAGATCAATGGAGATAGGAAGAATGGAGATTCAAACCCTATTGGACATGTGAAGGTATAATCTTTGTGATTTTGTATGATTTGCATTGTCTTAGGTAATCTTCATATGTTATGGTGGATCTTTGTTGTTGTTAGGCTAGGGTTTTGTGGTTGAATTCATTTAGCCTTTCAATATTGTTATTATTGTTATCCATTTTCACCATATACAGTTTCTATTGTTAATGTCAATTGTGCATGGTAGAAATACATTTTTAGGACTTCTAGATACACTTCTAGACTTGTAATTGCACTAATTATAAATTGTCATATTCTACTTGTTTGGGGTTTTCTATAATCATGCATTGTCATTACACACTAATGGTAAAATATTAAACCTTTTATCTATTATGAGGGTTACACTTTATTTCACTCTTTTTATTGTCATCTTCGAAACAAAGAAGAAAGAATTGCTACCTTGAGCAAGATCTGTTTGCCCTATCTCCATGGAATTGTTTTTTAGCTAAGTGACCATAAAGAGAATTATGCATAGGTAAATAATAGGGACATAGTCTACAAACTAATAGATCTTATGGTTTATGAGGACATCTCATAGTCTACAAATTAATAGATCTTATAGTGTATAGCATACTTAGTGCCCCATCAAAATCATGACCATAATCAAGTAGTTTTATAGAGGTCTTCAATCTCCTAATGGGTTGTCTTGTTACCTTAAAGAATCTCACACATGAATGAAACTAAAACAACAATTGACCTCATAATACCCCACTAGATGTATTCATACTCACACCACATATGTAAATAGTTCATGTAATGTATAATATAGTCACATGACATACATTATGTTTCCACTATCACCTTGTGTTAACATTATAGAGTTTCAAATCTCTTCACCAAGAGCTTCCAAGAATTCTTTGTAGCAAGATATATTATGGGATGTTCAAAGTAATCACGTCACATGCATTGAGTTTCCACTATCACATAATGCTTTAGAAAGTTCACAAACACTTCATTAAGGGCTTATATTTTTCCTTATAGTACATCTTATGATATGATCTTGAGTAATTATCTTTTCTAATTAGGCCTAGAACTCTTGATATGATCTTGACACAACTCATCACCAAGATAAGGACCAATGTATAGATTCCAAAATTTACATCTTGTATTTCATTTCCCAATATTCATTCATAAAATGGGAAGAACTTTTACATTCATATTTGGATAAATATATCTCCCTATTACATGAGATATATTGCTAAATAAGCATGGATTCTCTTCAACATCCAAACGTAACCATCCACCACTAGCACATGGGGCATCACATTTATGGACCTTCGTATTCTCTTTCCTCACATTTATCTCTTCTAGCTCAGGCTAAATTCTCTCTCTTCTCCTTTGAAGGGTGTCATTGT
The DNA here is from genome assembly GCF_030272615.1 of Cryptomeria japonica. Taxonomy (NCBI): domain Eukaryota; kingdom Viridiplantae; phylum Streptophyta; class Pinopsida; order Cupressales; family Cupressaceae; genus Cryptomeria; species Cryptomeria japonica. The sequence continues at coordinate 486,993,874 of NC_081414.1, forward strand.
AAAAAAGCACCTAGCACAACCTTATTACCAAGACCCATTTTATTTACTCCTAAGTTACACTTAAATGAGTTGTTGGTTTATATATTATACTTCACCTTGGATATTACTTATCCTAAGTATAATATTTCACCTATTTATTAATTTTAGTCATGATATCATGAATATTTAATCATTATCAAGGTAGCTATTAATGATGTGTTTGAATTGACTTGAGGTACATAATAACCACTACTAACTCAACCATCATTGATGGTAGTTAGGATCCACCTAAATTTATTCAAGGCCACCTTTGCCTCAATTAGACTAAGTTAACTCACCTCCTGAATGGGATTATTAGGAGCTAAAATCTTCCTTCTTGATCATGTCATTTTCTTGATTCATGGATCCAAGAGGTCTATATATTAGTTATCACTCTTTGTAATGACACTCCATAATGTTGAATATACAAATTCTTTATTCATTTCATAGTTTTTTTCTAGTTTTATTCATGCTACTTGGCATGAGTTGAACTAACAAAGTATAATCATACCCAAACCAATAATGATGCAAGAGACTTATAAGGGGACTATAAAATTGTCTCATAAAATTGATAGGAATATTTAAAGGTGTAAGACAAAAAAAAATCAATGTGAATCAATAGTAAGTTAAAAACAAAATCCTAGAAGCACACAAGACCCTAATCTCGACAATGAAGTATGTAAAATCAATTTGTGAAACAAATGAATAAGCAATCAAGATATACCTTCATACAAATACTTTGGTTACCTCCATTACTTTTTGAGTTTTCAATGAGTGTATTTATGTTGCTCTTAGAATTATGTTTAGAACTATTTTTGCAACATGATCATACAAAAACTCAAAGACTATATGGTTCTTTTCTATTAAAGGTTGAAGATGATTTTATATATTTTCTGATATCAACCAATGATGAAAATCTAATGAGATAGATTTCAAGATCAATGGATGAGTTTCGATGAGATGAATTGATTGAGATAATTATGAAGTTAATTGATTGCATCATGTAGTTGGATTGAATTGATTGATCGGTTGAACTCAAAGTGAGTGGTAGTTGAGAGGTGAAAGTGGAGATATAATTAGTAATAAATAATTAAAAATTATATAATTGAGTGCATGAGAAGATAAAATAAATAGCATTTCAATTTTATTTATTTTTAGAAGAACTATAAATATTTAGAAAAGTGAATAATTAAATAAATTAAAGAATTTATTTAATTATAGAAGACTTAATTAGCTAATTAAATAATTATTTAATTAAAAAGAGAAAAGAAAAATAAATAAAATAATAAAATAATAAAGATTATTTAATTATTGTGCAAGAATAAATTAATTAAATAATAAAATTCCGTTAATTAATGTTTGGAAGAATTTGGGATAATTAAAAATTATTTAATTATAATGAAAGAGGGAAACTTGAATTTCAAATTTGGTTTATAAGAATAATGTCAACTTAATTAAATAATAAAATTATTTAATTTATTCAGAGGAATAATTAGTGAAAATATCGCTAGTAGGTGACAGACAATTTCCAATGTCTACATTTTGCCCCTCTTTGAGACAATGTGTTTTAGCATTGTTTCAAAGAAAAATAAAAAAATAATGATGTGGTACCTACCCCAACGCGCTCTGATAGCAAGTAAGATAGTGTGTGGTGCCCCCTCAAGAAATTGGTCGGTAAATTGAAAGTGAGACCAATTTGCTGACATATTAATCTAGTGTGTTTGATTAGCTAGATGATAAAAAAATAAGTCACAAGATCAATCTAGGTCAACACAATTGATTCAGGTAGATAACAAAGGGCTCCCAAGGGTGTAATGGGGGTACACTAGCTCAACGTAGCCCTCTAGATAGGTCATTTAGGGCCCAAACTTCTCATTTGCACTCATTTTCTTTTAGAGATTAGGAGAGGAGTGAGTAGAAGGAGCATTGTGATCTAGAATGGATTCCCCTTCCTCCATCTTGAGAGAATACAACTTCTTCCTTAGGAACAACTTACCTACCAAAGATTTACCCTGATAAATATATCTACGTTTTCAGGTGCAATCTTCACTTCTTAGACATTTAGGAGCATGGAATAAGCTAAATAGAGTCTTACCAAACCCTTGTCTATTTGATCCATTGTATCCTAATCAACTTGTGGTGTAGCAACAAGTTTTTTTAAAATAACTATATAGCCCATGGATTTCTATCTATGACCTTATCCTCCATTTTGTGTTTCCACAACTCAAAATTGCCACCATTCAATTTCTCCGTCTCAATCCTATTGGATGTGCTTGCCATCGCATAGTTGCAACAAGGTTACAAAATTTTTCTTTGTACAAAACTTTCACTAAAACAAGATCAACACAAACAACCCTTCTACCCACCATAAATAACAAATATACAACCAAGCTATAATACCAACTAAAATGAAGACAAATGCATAATAGCACTTCCAATACTAATAAAAAAAGAGAGTGATTGCCAAAATTTATTACAAACCCTTAAATAGTTATAGATTAGATGCACATATGAACTTCATTTTTAAACAGATAAAATCATAACACCATATTTATGTGGGAAACCATTTTCAAGAAAAAAATACACTCTCTAAACACAAAGCTCAATTATATTAATTGCAACAACAATTACAATACAATGCACAAAACCAATTCTCTATAGGAATAGTTACACCAACATAGAATTCTATATCAATTATAACAACATAACAATGTCTTAGAAAATAATCACCTGTCTTGTAGGATACATTAAGGCACCAACATATTTATAGAGCTCACATATGAAAAGTAGATACCCGTGGTTTCAAAAACCAACTCGCATACCTAGGTAGTCAAGTGGTGTCCAAAATAATAAGTTGTCATGTTCATGACACGTCGCACATAACAATTTTCAAACACTCTCACCTATCTCTTCCATAATGGTCATCTTTCCACATGCACTACACCCACTATATAGAAACTACCAAAGTCATAATTAGGTGTATCTCATGCACATAGATATCTAATAAATATTAACTCAATAATAAATAATAGTTGCTCAACATTAACTCCTCATGACTCTTCCATTGAACTAGTACTTGTCATAATCATGTAAGGAAAGTGTCATATTCCAAACATAGCATACTATTACACTAGCCTTCTAAAAAATAGGAAATCCAAAGAGGGCACCAACTTCCTAAAAAATAAGAATCCTTGGCATAGACTCATCTTTCATTTAGAATGCCACCTTACCAAGAGGTACCGCAAAAGTGTTATGACTATAGGAAGTTAGAAAATTAGGATAAATCAATATATGCAATAATTAATAAAATAAATCAACTAGTTAGGACTATAAGATTTTGAGACAACTTAATCCCAAAAATGCAAAGAGTTCCTATCTCTTGCTTTTCCACTAATCTTGAAGCATATTGAATAGTGGCCTCTCAAGGAAGAGATGTAATCAAATCTTTAACAAATGAGTACAGTTTCTGGATTTGATTGTGTAATTTTTTTTTACCATCAACGTTTCAAATCACACTCTGTGATTCATCATCAGAATGTAAGAGAGCTCAAGAAGTTGTGTAAACATTTCATTTGCTTCAATTGATCTTTGAGCTCCTCCTTAGTTTGTTTACCTTTATGCATCCTAAATGCAATAGTTTTTGCAGTTTCCTCAAAGGATGCAATTTCTTCTCTTCTAGTTTACTTACCTAAGTTGATTTGTATGAGTTGATAATCTATGAGGGTAAGATCTATATCATCTTTATCTACCATAGGGGTGGCTCTTTCTACTATTTCTCCCCTAGCTCATTAGTCCTCATTGAATACACAATTCTATCCCTTTTTCTTGATTTTGGTTTCTCCAGCTCCATTTCATTTTTTTCAAATTATGATCTTTAACACCACTTGCTTTCGTTTCTCTAAGGGCATCTTAAGGGATCTCTTTTTGTGCCTCTACATGTTTGTCTTTATTTGGAGCCTCTTGTTGTTGTCCTTGTTTCTCTTGTTGTTTTTTCTCTTGCCAAGGATTTATTAAAGGGTAATACCTAGTCACCTTGATCTTTAAGTATCCATAAACAATTTCCACCATCATCTTTTGTCTATATGCCCAGATACAACAGATTTCCTAATTTTTATCTAATTCATGGCTTTTTGATTCCTGTATCTTTAGAAAATGTTACAGTATTTTCAATACAAAAATGCCAAGAAAAAGGAACAAGTCATAAAATTGCTTCAAGAAAATAAGCGTGTTAAACAATGTGGGCATTCACTCAAATCCTTTAAGCATTTAAGATCAATAATCTCCATGTAAACAACACTAATCAGCCTCAACTTGGCAGAGTTCAATCTATGTTATATTTCATAGCAAAGGTTTGGGCTATACTGATTTATATCAGTGCATAACTAGCCTGATGTAAAAGAATCAGTAGAATATGAGGTTTGAGTGAGTTCAATTGAAACAGAGTCCTCCATTGAGTTTGACATGGATGCACTGCAATCCTTAACTTGTTGTGCAAACCCAAACCCATGATGTACCATTCATTTAGTTGCATTCATAATTAACAACACATCTTTCAGCCTAAATAGTTGTACCATTGACGTTCATCTACCATTCAATATTCATTCTTGGAAAGTGTGGATTCTTCGTTGTCATCGCTAAAATTCTCTCATTTTAGAAAAAGAAACATACTTATTTGTAGATGCTTTTATTCTCTAGCATATAATTAGAAGTACTGCCTATCAATAAACCTTTGACACTTGTTATTATTACATCGAGAGGCATCCTATACAATGTCAGCACATCTGTGAAACAAAAAAGAAAGGGCAGTTACAGTTGCAACATATGGAATTCCAAGAGTTTTGCCATATTGTGTCCATTAACTAGAATGGTAGTGAAAGGCCAGATTCGGCAGTGGAGTCATGGCACCGAAAGGCCAGCTATTTTAGCTTTCATGGCTATAGCGACAATGGAAGACTAGTTGTTTCATTCGTAATTGTAGTGACGGTGGAAGACTAACTGTTTCATCTTCACTATTGGTCTTTTAAAATGAAATTTTATTCTCTTTGCCAGTCATTGGATTCGAAGATATTTGGCATTCTTTTACCAGTGATTTGTTTCTAGAATATTTTTTTGCAAAGATTGAAATGCAGGTTACAGTCCATAAGCTCGACATCATAATTAAGCCCATATGTTGATCCTAATTAAGCCCTTACCATAATAAAACACTAATCATAATTGAACCCTAACTCTTACTTAACCATAACCCAAAACCCCAACCCTAATAATAATCCTTAGTCCTAACCCCAATACCTATCCCTAACCATAACTCAAAATGTATCTCTAACCCTAACCCTACTCCTAACCTTAACCATGATGTTGATCGTATCCCTAACTATAATCCTAACACTAACCCTACACCCTAGCCTAACTTAAACATAACCATTATTTAAACCCTAACCATTATTTAAACCCTTGTCATAAAACTAAACCCTAACCCTAACCTAACCATAATTCTAACCCTAAACATGATGTAAACCCAAACCATAATCCTAATCCTAACTCTAACCCCTAACCCAAACCCTAAACATGATGTAAAACCCAAACAATAATCCTACTCCTAACACTAACCCCCAACCCAAACCATAACCCTAAACCATTACCTGACACTAAACTTAAATATAACCCTAATTGAATTCCAACCATTACCTAACCCTAAGTATAACTCTAACTATAGAATCAAACCCTACCTACAACTTCAACCTTGATCTAACCCTAATTAAACCCTAACCTAATCCAAACCCTAACATTTATTGAACCCTAATCCAAATTGAATTCTATCCCAAACCCTAACCCTAAATAAACTTTAATCCTAATTTAACTGTAACCCTGATGTAATTGAATCATAAAGCTCATCCAAACCCTAACCTTGACAATATCCCTAATCTAGACCTAATTGAACCCTAAACCATAACCTAATCCTAAACTTCAGGCTTCATTTAACCATAATTGAAATCTAACCATAACCTAACCCTAAATTTAAATATAACCCTACAATTATGCCCTAACTACAACTTGAACCCTAACCTAACCATAACTAAATCCTAGCCTAAACTTGATCCTAACCCTAATTAAACTCTAATCGTAATTGAATTATTATCTTAATCTAATCCTTACCATAGTCAAACCCTACTCATATTTGAACCCTAGCTCTAATTAACTATAACCTTAACCCTTAACTCTAATCTCGCTAATTGAATGCTAACCCTAACCTAACCCTAAAGTTAACTCTAACCATAGAAATAGGCCCTACCTACAACTTTGACCTTAATCTAACCCTAATATGAACCCTAACCCTCATTGAATTCTTATCCTAATTTAATACTAACCCTCACAAGCACCATACCTTATCCTAACCATAACCCTTATTAAACCTTAACTTTGACCTTAAAATCAAGCTTTCCTATATAATGATGTAATAATATTAATATATAATTTATTTTAATAAAAATATACTATATAATAATATAATAGTATAATAATATAATAATTCTAACCCTAACTTATGTTAACCCTAAGCATAATTGTATCCCTAACAATAAAGTTAACCTTAACACTGGATCCTAACCCTAATCATAATCCTAACCATAATCGTAAACCCTAACCCAAACCATAATCCTAAACCAAAACCAAACCCTAACCTTAATGCTAACCCTAACCATGATATACACCCTAACCATTATC